>NW_017617409.1:115000-342500 GCF_001879475.1 Ipomoea nil
TGATTATAGTATTGCACGAGATTGCATATGAGTATGATTATAGTATTGCACGAGATTGCATATGAGTATGATTATAGTATTGCACGAGATTGCATATGAGTATGATTATAGTATTGCATGAGATTGCATATGGGTATGATTATAGTATTGCATGAGATTGCATATGGGTATGATTATAGTATTGCACGAGATTGCATATGAGTATGATTATAGTATTGCACGAGGTTGCATATGAGTATGATTACAGTATTGCACGAGATTGCATATGAGTATGATTACAGTATTGCACGAGATTGCATATGAATATGATTATAGTATTGCACGAGATTGCATATGAGTATGAGTATAGTATTGCACAAGACTGCATATGATTATATCATTGCACAAGATTGCATTTGAGTAGAGTATCGCATGAAAGTACAAAATCAGAATGTTGATTTATGATTATTTTATTGTATTAGAAGTATTGTTTATCAAGTTATGAGATGAGAATGTGAAAGCATGAGAATACCTGTTATATGGTTTATTAGATGAGAATGTGAAAGCATCGGGAAATCAAAACATCAATTAACGAGTCAAAAGAATCACGGGGAACAAATCCCCAACAACCAACAATTGTGTACCCCGCGGGTGGGGCCATGGGTGGACCTCCACCCGTGGTTCCGCCCGCGGGAACCATTCCCACAAGCCACACGTACCCCGCGGGTGGGGCGCCGGGTAGGCCACTGCCCGCCGTTCCGCCCGCGGGTACTACCTGTACCAAAAATAATCCCTTCAGGGATTTTCAACACCAAGTCCAAATTCAAGTCCAAAACACCCAAAATCTCACAAAATACAACAATATGACTTGAATCAAAGGAATAGCCAAGCAATGGCATACAAGAAACCTAATAACAAGCTCTAGATATGCATTCTCACAAGACAATGCATCAAATCTCATATTTCATAACAAAAATCACATGTAGAAGTCAAGAAATCATCATATAGGTAAGAAAATACTTTTTGTAAAGCATGGGTTACCTCTTGTAGCCTACAACTTCACTTATCACACCCTTACAAGCTTCTATCAAGGTTCTCCTTCAACTCAAACTTCATAAACACACCAAAATACAACCAAGATTCCATCTTTTAGAAAAGACACCTTAAAAGGTATTAAAAACACTAAAGGACCAAAGATCTTACCCTCCTATATGCTCAAGGATAAGAAAGTTTGAATCTTGAAGACCAACTTGAAGAATCTTGGAATGCCCAAACTTGGCTTGAAGAAGAAGCTAGCTAAATTCTAGAGAGAAGGAGGAGCTTTTGTTTTTAGGGTGTTAGGGAAAGAAATGAAAGATGACTCTAGGTTAGCTTGGGATACAAACATAAGGTGAAAAGTCTACTTTACCCTGACTAAAGTGGGAAAGTGTAAGGAGACAAGGGAACAATTCATGAAGCATAAGGTACAACCCATTGACTTGGATTGACTAGTCAATCAATTAAGCTAGGATTAATTACTCAATTAATCCTTAAATGGAATTTCGATTTACGGGGTGTCACAGAAGGTGGATTTTACTTGGCTTGGAGAGAATGCTAGCTTTTCTAGAGAGAAGGTAGAGAAATTGTAGGGAGAAGTGGTAAGATTAGAATGGTTTTGTTTTCTCTTGGTTGGGGTATGGTTCTTAGGACAAAATCTGAAAAGTAATATAGAAGTGGGTCCCTCTTGAGTCAAATAAATGCTAGGGAAGGATTAAAGGCTTAGTACGATGCATAAGGCATCATGTACACTTAGTTGACTAGTGAATTAGTCAGCATTTGGTCCCCCGACTATTTAATTAAGGAATTATAAGGAACCATTCACAAAGAGAGCTAGGATTAATTACATAATTAATCTTATTTATGGAATCAGATTTTCGGGGTGTCACAAAGGTTCTGTTCCTTCTTTCGGCGGGAAATCCGGTGATGGGATCTAGTTTGGGATCTTATAACAAATCAGTTAAAGGTCATATCGATTTTTATTTTAATAAAAAGGAGCACCAAAGTTTGAAAAGGACAAAAGGCGGTGAGCAAGTAACATTGGAGGCATGTAAGAAGGAGTTGAGGGAGAGGGCTATGGTGCAATTTTCACAGTGGATGTATGAGGCTGGACTACCATTTAATTGTGTTCAACACACTAAAAGTTTACAAGGCTTTATTGAGTGTGTTGCACAACATGGACCAGGAATGAAGTCACCTTCCTATCATGAAGTTAGAGTGCCATATCTTAAGAAGGAAGTTGAGCATGTTAAGGAGTTGTTCAAGCCACATGAGGAGACATGCAATGCATATGGTTGTTCTTTGATGATGGACAAGGGGACAAATAGGAGAGGTCGTGAATTTATAAATATCCTAGTTAATTGTTCTCTTAAATCGTATTTTCTCGAGTCGGTAGATGTTAGCAAGGACACGGTGGATGCTAACAAAATGCTTGACCTCTTTGGTACTTTTGTGAATCAAGTGGGGAAGGATAAAGTTGTGCAAGTCATATTTGACAATGCTTCAGAGAATGTGAGAGCTGGTATGTTTAAAATATTTGTTTTTTATATTAAGATTTTAAATTTTAAATTTTTTTACCTATTAATTGTTTACATAATTTAGGCAAGGATTTAATGGAGTTGTACCTGACTTTGTACTGGACTCCATGCGCTGCCCATTGCATCAATTTGATGTTTAAAGACATCTTTGAGATTTTCCATTTAGCAATGACCTACAAGCGGGCTTTGAAGTTGTCGGTGTATATCCATTCAAAGACAAAGCTTTTGAATTGGTTGAGGAAGTATACTAGGAAGCGTGACTTGGTCAAGTTTGCTAAGACTCGGTTTGCTACTACATTCTTGACATTCAAGAGGCTTCACGAGCAGAAGAACAATTTGAGGAAGTTGTTCAACTCAAAAGAATTCCTTACTAGCTCTTACTTCAAGGAAGAGGCAGGAAAAGAGTGTTCTAGAATTGCGCAAATGCCAAGCTTTTGGAATACAGTTCTAGAAGCACTTAAAATAAGGAGTCCATTGATTAGCACCCTTCCATTAGTTGATGGGGATGTTAAGCCATCAATGGGCTATATTTATCCTACGATGGAGATCACAAAGAAAGCAATTGAAAAAGCTTTCGACAACCACACAAACAAGTATAATAAGGTATTTGAGATCATACACAAAATGTGGACTTCCCAACTTCGTCAACCATTGCATGCAGCTGCGTATTACTTGAATCCAGATTACTTCCGGTATAGGGGTGAGCCACAGATTTCTCCTACAATTAATTCGCCAGAAGTTGTTGCTGGCTTTTATTCTTGTTTGGAGAGGTTGGTTCGAGATCAAGATCTGCATGACAAAATTACCGAGGAGATAACAATAATGTGGGAAACCGGGGATGGTTTGTTTGGCTTGCCAGTTGCCAAGAACCAACGCGGTTCTAAAGCTCCAGGTTCTTACTTCTTAGACAATTTAACTTACAATTTTTATTTATAATCAAATTTTGAATAATTTTTAAATTTTACAGTTAATTGGTGGACTTCTTTTGGGGGTTCAGCTCCCCATTTGAAAGAATTCGCAATTAAGCTTCTTAGTCTTACGACTAGTGCGTCCGGATGTGAACGGAACTGGAGTGTCTTTGAGCATGTAAGTTAGTCAATTTACTAGTAATTAACAATTATAACATATTCAAGCACTAATTCATTTTAAATATTCCAGTTGCATTCGAAAAGGAGGACTCTCCTTGAACACATGCGCCTTAATGATTTGGTTTTCAATAAGTATAATAAGGCATTGAGGCAACGATGGGAAATGCGGGATACAATTTATCCAATTAGTTTGGATCAAATTGATTTTGCCAATGAATGGTTGACAGGTATCCCAGGTGATGCAAATGAGGAGTTGGTGTTTGGTGATGGGGATAGCTTGACTTGGGGTGACATTGCTAGATTTTTGGGTGCAAATGAAACTCCTTATTCTCTTAGGCGTGCTTCAAAAGGAAAAGAAAAAGTTGGGAGTTCAACTTCAAGGTCTAAGGGAAAGGAAAAGGTGAATGAAGATGAAGATGATGAAGATGAGGAAGAAGCATGTGAGGATGATGGAGATGTGGAATTTGACAATTTGGATTTGTGTGAAGAAGAAGATGAGTTTGATTTGGAGGATTGAATGACTATGAGTCTATGAATGATTGTGTTGTGACTTGTGACTTTATGATGTTGTGTTGTTATGATGTTGTGACTTTATGATGTTTGTATTATTATGATGTTGTCACTTTATCACTTTAGGAGTTATTTTGGATGTTATTTTGCATAATTATTTGAAGTTTTTGACTATATATACGTATAATTTATATATATTAAAAGCGTCGCTTTTTATGAAAAAGCGACGCTTCGTTTTGTGCTTTCGCTTTAAAGCAAAGCCCGACCTTGTCGCTTTAGTGTGCTTTTCCGCTTTAAAACGTTTGGTACTAGTAGCAATAGAATTCTGTTTCTTACTAAACCATGATACGAGTCTTCCCCCTAGGAACTGGCAGGTTTCAGAGGTACTCTTTCGATCAATTCTACATCCAGCAAAATCTGCGTCTGAATAACCAATCAGGTCGAAGGACCCATCTTTCGGGTACCAAAGACCAACACTTTGGGTTCCCTTTAGATATCTTAGAAACTTCTTCGCAGCGCTTAGGTGACTTTCTTTTGGTTTAGCTTGAAATCGTGCACATACCGCAACAACGAAAGAGATGTCTGATCTACTCGTTGTGAGGTATAAGAGAGATCCAATAATCCCTCTATACTTTGTTTGATCCACATCTTTTCCCTCATTATCAATTTCCATACGCAAAGATGTGTTCATTGGAATTTTGACAGATGTTTTTCCATCGATTCCAAACTTTCGTATTAGATCTTTCGTGTACTTTGCCTAATTG
This sequence comes from Ipomoea nil, assembly GCF_001879475.1. Lineage (NCBI taxonomy): Eukaryota > Viridiplantae > Streptophyta > Magnoliopsida > Solanales > Convolvulaceae > Ipomoea > Ipomoea nil. The sequence continues at coordinate 119,915 of NW_017617409.1, forward strand.
ATGAAAATTCCATCAGGGCATTGTTTAACTTGTAACCCAAGAACGTAGTTTAGTTCTCCCATCATGCTCATTTCAAATTTTCCTTGCATGAGTTTTGAGAACTTATCACATAGTTCCGGATTTGTACATCTGAAGATAATATCATCAACATATATTTGCACAAGAAGGATATGATCACCGTCTTTGATATGAAAGAGGTTTTTATCAACCACTTCTTTCGCGAATCCACAATTTATAAGGAAAAATGATAGAGTACCATACCAAGCACGTGGTGCTTGCTTTAGGCCATATACTGCTTTCTTTAAGGGATATACTTTATCACTATCAATGTCAGTTATGAACCCTGGAGGTTGTTCCACATAGAGTTCTTCTTCAAGAAGTGTAACACCCCGAAATTTTGAAACTTTTAAAACTTATATAATAAAGGTAAATTCTCATTAAATCCCAAAAGAGAGTATTTCTAAACATAAGAGTACGGGGTGCTATGCCACATCTGAGCTGGAGAACTCAGATGCACAAGCTAAACTAACTAACTATCATCGATACATCATTGTGGCACGCAGGACAAAAAGGAAAACTATCTATCTACTCCAAGCTCTTCTAGCGCGCTCTGTGAACTAATCAGCGGTACCTAAAAGCCAAATATATCTGTTCAGCGAATGATGCTGGTAACCCACTCTAACGCGTTGAAATACCGTATAAGTATATATATATATATATATATATATATATATATATATATATATATATATATATATATATATATATATATATATAAGAAAAGTCATTTTGAAGCAGGAAGATATATCCTAAGAAACTCTAGTTTCAAAACCGGAATAGACTCGACAAATAGAGACAAGCACATTCAACAGTTATAAACAACCATGTAAAGACACTAGCATATATCCTATGGGATAGGCACATTCAACAGTTGTAACCAAGCATGTAAAGATACTAGCATATATCCTATGGTCACAGATTCACTTCATCTCATGTATATCATCGTTCAACTCATCACACAAGCACACTTTGTTGGCACCACAGGACCAATCGCATGCCCATACATGAGGGTCAGCGCATATAGCTCTGACACGGCCCCGCAGCACCCTGCCTCGTATCGCAACACGAAGCGGTCGATCGCAATTGACCGATGAATCGCAGCTCATCATAATGTTTGATCGCAACCAAACAGTGGACCGCAGCCCAAGAGTGATCATCTGACCGCAGCCAGGAATATGAACCGCAGCTCATGTAAAACGTTTGATCGCAACCAAACGGTGGACCGCAGCCCGAGAGTGTAATTCTGACCGCAGCCAGCTTCTGAACCGCAGCTCAGGAATAACCAATTTGATCGCAACCAAATTGGGGCATCATGCACACATAAAACATAGCAAGCACATGCAACCCATATTAACACATTGGGAAAGGGGAGAAAACGTATAATGAAACCTATGCGTGGTCATCCACATACTAGGAATAATCCTAAGGGGTTCATACTTCTTTCACCTAGGCCAACGGGATACCAATTCAACTAGCATGCGATATATATATATAAGACTCATTTATCCTACGAATGATACCCGAAACATCAAACTTGAATTTAGGCACGATAAACGGAGTCCGTTGGGAGACCACGAGGGTCGGGGAAACATCAAACGGAGGAAACCACCATCCCGATGTGGGAAAACCAGCGGGTGGCCGGCGGGTGGAGGACCACCCGCCGGCGGCGAGAAACCAGGCAGCGGGTGCCCGGCGGGCAATCGCTTGCCCGCCGGCTGCCCGCTGCCGGCGACGCTCGAATGTGGCAGCGGGTAGGTGGCGGGTTTCCCCTACCCCCCACTGACTCATTATCACAATAAACGTCCCGGGATCCTTTGTGGAACCCGAAACCATGCTTAAACACTTTTAAACGCAATTGATGGCACCACGTAGACAATTAACGGATCAAAAGCAAGAATCAAATATCACATATCCTATCATGATTTATAAGCATAATTAACACCCGAACATGCGAATACCCACCCAAATATATCAAGAATACCACAATATGAATTTCACGATTTATCCTAGGGCTCTAATCATATTTAAATAATCAAGATCATAGTTCATCTTTTAACAACAAGAAACATCAAGATTTATCAAGAACATCACATAATCATCAAGAACCTCTTATCATCATCAAGATCATCAAGATCCCACATAAAATTATCCCATCAATTATTAAGATCATATCATCAATATTATAAACGATTCATCACGACACTAGCGTAGAGGAGAAGCCAAAGAAGATAATTATAGCAAAGAAAATAGGTTTTGTTAAGACATGGGTTACCTCTTAGCCTTAATTAATCCTCCTTGGCTATTAAGGTTCTTCCCTAAGATTTCCATCCGTTTGATCTCCCTAGGCTTGATGGTGGGGAGTCCTTTGGGAATTCTTGTGTGGTGATATTTATTGTGGTGTGACTTCTAGGTGCCTCCTATGTCCTTATATATATATATCTAGGAGTCCTAATTATGGTCTGAATGGTATGTGTTTACGAATTCTATTCCTTATAGGACTAAGGACTTGGTTTAGGGATAAGGGTCCATGGTCCCTAGTGGACCATATTAATTAATTAAAGGGAATCCTAATCATAATCTGAATAGTAAAGGCCTACTTTCTTCATTCCTAATAAATAATTAGGTCTATGACTCCTAATTAGAATCTGATTAGTAAAAAGGTTTACTCACTTTATTCTTAATAGGCTTAAGACTCTAGTTTAGGCAAGGGTCCACGATCCATGGTGGACCACATTAATTAAAGGGAATCCTAGCCAAATTAAATCCCTTTTTAATTATTATTAAAGGAATTAATTAAATAATTAATCCGGGATTGAAGGCCGTAACACGGGGTGTTACACACTCTCCCCCTTACAAGAAGCTTCGTCCCCGAAGCTTAGAAATCATTTTGGGGTAAAGAGCCCGAATTAGTATAAAGAAAATATTATACGGGAGATATATACATATACACATATAAATTTACTGGGTTTAAGCCTAACTATTGTGCTAGAAAAATGCATCAAATAATAAGACTATGAATATGCAACTCACATTATGTTAATTTTATGGATGAATGATAACATAACATAGAAGTTTTACACATGGCATGTTCATTGTGTAATTAATTTTATAATGATTTAACACATAGGATCACAAGTTGCACCGATTGTTTATTTATGTACCTATTTAAGAGGCAAATACTACGTGTGTGCAGATTCGGATAGTCACATAATTATTATAAAGCACATATGTACATATTTCAAGCTGTTAAATAATAACTAGTCTTATGGAAATCATAAAACACACGTATGTATTATTCAACATGTTAAACTAGTGCATGATTAACAATTAAATTCGTGTACTCAACGCCATGTCATAATCAGATGATTGTTATATAAATTAAGGAAAGTCATAGATCATATAACAATTATTCAAATAGTGAAGATCAGATTTTGAGGAAGGTTTTTAAGTAGTTTTAGGAGGGAGGCTCTTGCTTCTCATGTGGTAAATAACTTCTGGGGAGACAGTAGAATTAGTATCTTTATTTTGCATACCATAGATAATGGTGGGTAATCACATAACAAGTATTGGTGCTTGTATGCAGATTGCTCGTAATTAATAATATTGTATATATGCATAGTGGGATGCCTTATAACATATAGGTTTGTCTAACATGCTTTGTGTATATACATGAATGCGTGTAAGTGTGTGTTTTGACATAAACGTGCCAGCTATGTGTATTACATATGAAAATATAAATTTCCACCTATAATTGGGATATGCAATTCGCATACAAACATCCTTTAATATTTACGAGTAAAATAGCATAGGTTCTCAAATACTAAAAGGTTTATCTTGAGAAATCTTAATAGAATTTGACCGCACAATTACTTAGGAAATTTAGTTCTATCCCGGTGGTAAATAAATTTTAAGTAGGCATAAATCTTACCTCTAGGAGCCCAGGATACCTAAACAACTTAGGATTGAAGATCCTTGATTGCTAATTCCTAAATCAATTGGTGACCTGATGATGAGACTAGAGTTTTTAATTACCTAGGGAAGGTAGGGGTGGTAACAGGGAGGTCATGCGAGGGGGAAATGTAGAATTAGGGCTATCTCAGGATATGTGTGTACAAGAGTGATGTAATTTGTATGGAATGGTATTTTAGGGTTAGGATATGTTAAGTGCAGACTCATAGATGCATATAAGATTATCATGGCTAGGGTACATGTGTAAGGTTTTGGGGCTAAGGGATATTATTGTATATAATATGACTGTAACAATTTATATGAATATGTATGAATAAGGGAGGATGTTCTATGGGTTCACAAGTCTATATATATGTGAATATATAGGCATATAGGGGTGTACCGTATATGACGCAACCATGGAAGACTTAGGTTTAGGCAAGGTGACTAGGGCTAGAGTGTAATAATAATAATAATAATAATAATAATAATAATAATAATAATAATAATAATAATAATAATAATAATAATAATAATAATAATAATAATAATAATAATAATAATAATAATAATAATAATAATAATAATAATAATAATAATAATAATAATAATAATAATAATAATAATAATAATAATAATAATAATAATAATAATAATAATAATAATAATAATAATAATAATAATAATAATAATAATAATAATAATAATAATAATAATAATAATAATAATAATAATAATAATAATAATAATAATAATAATAATAATAGTAATAATAGTAATAATAATAATGATAATAATGATAATAGTAATAATAATAATAATAATAATAATAATAATAATAATAATAATAATAATAATAATAATAATAATAATAATAATAATAATAATAATAATAATAATAATAATAATAATAATAATAATAATAATAATAATAATAATAATAACAACAATAATAATTTGCCTGCAGGTGTAGCATATAAATGTAATTGGGTTTACTATATACTTTAGGAACGTGTATATATATATATATATATATATATATATATATATATATATATATATATATAATAGAGTTTTTAGGGGAATATATTTAGAATAGTAGTGATATACCTATTTATGTGTAAATGTTTGTTTAGGGGGGGGGTCCTTATCATAGTGGTCAAGGGTTCTAAACAAGGCATTGGAGGCTTGTGGACTATTATGCAACATGGACCAAAGTCTAGAGGTATAGTTTTAAGATAGTTTGGGGGATGAAATATAATTTTTCCAAGGATAGTTTCTAGATGACCACTTGGTTTAGGTTCCCCGGGTTTCTCCCGGTCTCACTCATATTGTCTTTCGGGTTGAAACTTAATACGCAATGTACCCGAGAATTTAGATTTCTAAAAGTAGAATTAGTCCCTATAATTTCTATGTAACTTATAAACAAATCAGATAGGAAGATAATTCGACTCTTATGTTCAAGCATTTATTTACATGTTAAACACATAAGAAGCATTAAGAAAGACACACAAATGCACAACGGGTCAATAAAACGAGATATCAAGAAAACATACCGTACCAGTGGGCGCGAGGTGGGCGGTCGACCGCCTGTCAAGTCCCCACTGGAATGTGGCAGTGGGCACGTGGTGGGTGGTCGACCTCCTGCCAAGGCCCCACTGGAACGTGACTGTGAAGAAGGAATCACTTCGGGAAAGTCCCGAGAATGCACAGATTTAAGGCCAAACAATTTCATGCTTATATGAACAATAAAATGGATTTAAATGCATGGAAAATCTTAGGAAATCACATTATAATGACACTAACAAGGGACACGGTAGACATCATAAGGATCACACACCCCATTCTTCCCCTTCCTAATTAAAGCTATGTTCCCCAAAATTTCATGCAAACTTTATGTAAGTACTTATCGGGCTATTAGTGAGTTAACTATATTGGTCAATTATGGTTAGGACAAGTGAGCTCTTATAAGCCGAATAACATTACTAATTGCAAGTCCCAAAATACTTTATCAAGCAACAGACATCCAAATAACGCATGTTTGATCAAATAGTTGAGTAATAATATGCGGTTCCTAACTTGGTCTAAAATCAATTAGGAACATATGTTTAAGCAAATAAACAAGTATGATAATCAAAGAGTGATAAGCAACAAAGCAGGTAAAGGCATGCAAGGACATCACAAATTTCTAGGGCAAGCATGTAGAATAAAGAGTTAGTGTGTTGTACCCTTACCTTGATGTGATAAGCGAAGGGGGAAATTCTTTAAATTAATGAGGGATAAAGTGAGGGGCGGTTATGTGATGATAGGTAGGCTCACAATCTCACCGCGCGTCCTAAGATTCCAGAATCTTATGTTCCCAAATACCTAGAGTTCAAGCCTAATGTCCTAAAGTCTGGTCTTAAGAATCTTATCCTAGGGTCAAACTGAGGCTCTGATACCAACTATAACACCCCGAAATTTTGAAACTTTTAAAACTTATATAATAAAGGTAAATTCTCATTAAATCCCAAAATAGAGTATATTTCTAAACATAAGAGTACGGGGTGCTATGCCACATATGAGCTGGAGAACTCAGATGCACAGGCTAAACTAACTAACTATCCTCGATACATCATTGTGGCACGCAGGCCAAAAAGGAAAACTATCTATCTACTCCAAGTTCTTCTAGCGCGCTCTGGGAACTAATCAGCTGTACCTGAAAGCCATATATATCTGTTCAGCGAATGATGCCGGTCACCCACTCTAACGCGTTGAAATACCATATAAGTATATATATATATATATATATATATATATATATATATATATATATATATATATATATATATATATATATATATACATATATATATATATATATATATATATATATATATATATATACATATATATATATATATATATATATATATATATACATATATATATATATATATATATACATATATATATATATATATATATATATACATATATATATATATATATATATATATATATATATATATATATATATATATATATATATATATATATATCTGTTCAGCGAATGATGCCGGTCACCCACTCTAACGCGTTGAAATACCATATAAGTATATATATATATATATATATATATATATATATATACATATATATATATATATATATATATACTTATATGGTATTTCAACGCGTTAGAGTGGGTGACCGGCATCATTCGCTGAACAGATATATATATATATATATATATATATATATATATATATATATATATATATATATATATATATATATATATATATATATATATATATATATATATATATATATATATATATAAGAAAAGTCATTTTGAAGCAGGAAGATATATCCAAGGAAACTCTAGTTTCAAAACCGGAATAGACTCGACAAATAGGGACAAGCACATTCAACAGTTATAACCAACCATGTAAAGACACTAGCATATATCCTATGGGATAGGCACATTCAACAGTTGTAACCAAGCATGTAAAGATACTAGCATATATCCTATGGTCACGGATTCACTTCATCTCATGTATATCATCGTTCAACTCATCACACAAGCACACTTTGTTGGCGCCACAGGACCAATCGCATGCCCATACATGAGGATCAGCGCATATAGCTCTGACACGGCCCCGCAGCACCCTGCCTCGTATCGCAACACGAAGGGGTCGATCGCAACCGACCGATGAACCGCAGCTCATCATAATGTTTGATCGCAACCAAACAGTGGACCGCAGCCCAAGAGTGATCATCTGACCGCAGCCAGGAATATGAACCGCAGCTCATGTAAAACGTTTGATCGCAACCAAACGGTGGACCGCAGCCCGAGAGTGTAAATCTGACCGCAGCCAGCTTCTGAACCGCAGCTCAGGAATAACCAATTTGATCGCAACCAAATTGGGGCATCATGCACACATAACACATAGCAAGCACATGCAACCCATATTAACACATTGGGAAAGGGGAGAAAACGTATAATGAAACCTATGCGTGGTCATCCACATACTAGGAATAATCCTAAGGGGTTCATACTTCTTTCACCTAGGCCAACGGGATACCAAATCAACAAGCATGCGATATATATATATATATATATATATATATATATATATATATATATATATATATATAAGACTCATTTATCCTACGAATGGTACCCGAAACAGCAAACTAGACTTTAGGCACGATAAACGGAGTCCGTTGGGACACCACGAGGGTCGGGGAAACATCAAACGGAGGAAACCACCATCCCGATGTGGGAAAACCATCGGGTGGCCGGCGGCAAGAAACCGGGCAGCGGGTGCCCGGCGGGCAATCGCTTGCCCGCCAGCTGCCCGCTGCCGGCGACGCCCGAATGGGGCAGCGGGTAGGTGGCGGGTTTCCCCTACCCCCCACTGACTCATTATCACAATAAACGTCCCGGGATCCTTTGTGGAACCCGAAACCATGCTTAAACACTTTTAAACGCAATTGATGGCACCACGTAGACAATTAACGGATCAAAAGCAAGAATCAAATATCACATATCCTATCATGATTTCTAAGCATAATTAACACCCGAACATGCGAATTCCCACCCAAATATATCAAGAATACCACAATATGAATTTCACGATTCATCCTAGGGCTCTAATCATATTTAAATAATCAAGATCATAGTTCATCTTTTAACAACAAGAAACATCAAGATTTATCAAGAACATCACATAATCATCAAGAACCTCTTATCATCATCAAGATCATCAAGATCCCACATAAAATTATCCCATCAATTATCAAGATCATATCATCAATATTATAAACGATTCATCACGACACTAGCGTAGAGGAGAAGCCAAAGAAGATAATTATAGCAAAGAAAATAGGTTTTGTTAAGACATGGGTTACCTCTTAGCCTTAATTAATCCTCCCTTGGCTATTAAGGTTCTTCCCTAAGATTTCCATCCGTTTGATCTCCCTAGGCTTGATGGTGGGGAGTACTTTGGAAATTCTTGTGTGGTGATATTTATTGTGGTGTGACTTCTAGGTGCCTCCTATGTCCTTATATATATATCTAGGAGTCCTAATTATGGTCTGAATGGTATGTGTTTACTAATTCTATTCCTTATAGGACTAAGGACTTGGTTTAGGGATAAGGGTCCATGGTCCCTAGTGGACCATATTAATTAATTAAAGGGAATCCTAATCATAATCTGAATAGTAAAGGCCTACTTTCTTCATTCCTAATAAATAATTAGGTCTATGACTCCTAATTAGAATCTGATTAGTAAAAAGGTTTACTCACTTTATTCTTAATAGGCTTAAGACTCTAGTTTAGGCAAGGGTCCACGATCCATGGTGGACCACATTAATTAATTAAAGGGAATCCTAGCCAAATTAAATCCCTTTTTAATTATTATTAAAGGAATTAATTAAATAATTAATCCGGGATTGAAGGCCGTAACACGGGGTGTTACAAGAAGTCTATTTAGAAACGCACTCTTTACATCCATTTGCAACACTTTGAAGTACAGTTCTTATGTGCAGCATAGGCGAGGAATATTCGGATAGCTTCCAGTCTGGCAACTGGAGCGAATGTTTCACCAAAATCTATGCCCTCTTCCTGGCAGTAACCTTTGGCCACTAGTCGGGCTTTGTTCCTGACAATCACTCCATCCTCACTCATTTTGTTTCTGAAAACCCACTTGGTTCCAATGACGTTCTGATGGGTTGGTCTGGGAACAAGTTCCCAAACATTGTTTCGTTCGAACTAATGAAGTTCTTTCTGCATGGTTGTGACCCAATCTGGATCACTTAAGGCATCATCAATAGATTTTGGCTCTATTTGTGATAGAAAGCATGCCATCATACTTTCGTGCATGGAGGCACGAGTTCTCACTCCTTCTTGAATATTGCCAATTACTTGGTCAGGAGGATGATCTCTCAACCACCTTAGATCTGGCTAAAAGGTGTTGGTTGATTTTGTGTGTCCATCTCAGGTATGTAGGGTAGTTCAACATAGATCATTGGTTCAGGTTGAGCTTGTGGTGCAGGTAGAACTTCTTCATTGGCGGCTTCAATCTCAACTTGTTGTTCAAGTTCAATAGATTGAGATTGACATCTTTGATATGATGTGTAATCATCTTCATGATCAGAATCTTCTTCCCTTGCTTGACTCGATTCAGCTTGCATGCTCAGATTCTTCAGTGATATATCATCTTGTGAGGTCTTTTGAGCACTTTCGTCAAATTTAACATGAATAGATTCCTCAATGACCATAGTTCTTTTGTTTAGAACCCTAAATGCCTTGCTTGCTGAAGAATATCCCATGAATAGACCTTCATCGGCTCTTTCATCAAAAGCTCTTAAGTGATTCTTTCTGTTGTTGTGAATGAAGCACCTGCATCCAAAGATGTGAAAATAACTAACAACAGGTTTCTTACTTTTCCATAACTCATATGGAGTCATATTATGCGCTTTGTTGATGAGAGTTCGATTTTGAGTGTAGCATGCGGTGTTGATGGCCTTGGCCCAGAAGCGTTTTGGCAATCCTGAATTTGCTATCATAGTTCGTGCAGCTTCCTTCAAGGTTCTGTTTCTTCTTTCGGCTACTCCGTTTTGTTGAGGAGTGCGTACAGCCGAGAGTTGATGGAAAATGTTGTTTGTCCACAGAATTCCTTGATGACTTTGTTCACGAACTCTGTCCTGATTCGTATTATACTGAGATCTTTTTCAGTTTGCAATTGCCTTAGTAGATCTGGCAATACTTTCTTAGTTTCATTCTTCTTTCTTAGAAATTGTGTCCAGGTATATCTCATGTAGTCGTCTACGACAACGAGAGAGTACTTTCGTCCACTCAGGCTAGCAGGGTCAACTGGACCAAATAAATCCATGTGTAGAAGGCTTAAGGGACGAGAATTTGTGTCTGAAGATTTTGATTTGAAGGATGTTTTGATCTGCTTTCCTTTTTGACATGCTTCACAAATTCGGTCTTTGACATAGTTTACTTTCGGCAGACCTTCCACGAGATCTTTCTTTGATATTTTGTTGATGGTCTTGAAATTTAGATGACTCATCTTGTTGTGTCATTCCAGGCTCAAATCTGCATTACTAGTAGCAACAAGACAAACATTAGTTTTACAAAGTTCCCAAGCAACTACATACATGTTCTTCTTTCGTCTTGTTGTGAGAACGATATCACCATCTCCATCGCTAATGACTTTGCATTCGTCTTTAGAGAATTCTACTTTATAGCCCTTGTCACAGAATTGACTGGTGCTTAGCAGATTGAACTTGAGTCCTTTAACATGTGAGACTTCTCGAATGATTACTCCATTTCTAATGATGTCTCCTGTTCCTTTCGTTTTTCCATTTGATTCTCCTCCAAATACAACTTTAGGTTCATCAACTTCTTTGTAATTGCTCAAGTTTGATTTGTCTCCAGTCATACGTCTTGAGCATCCACTATCAACATACCATATGACTTGTTTTCCCTGAAATCAAAAATTATGTAACTTTAAGTACCCATTCGGTTTCGCGTCCTTGAGGGTTAGTAGTCAATTTTGGGATCCACATGAACCTAGAGTTAGCATAACTCATCCTTGGTCCTTTGTAACCATTAAATACCTTATAAGCATAATAAATTTTAGCACAATTTTTGGCTTTGTATCGACTTTGAAAATAGTCACCAGGTGGATTGAGATACTGCTTAGAATAAATAGTTTGTTTATGCCTGTGAATCTTATCAAATTCTGCTTTTGATAGATATTCGGGATAAACAAGCCAATCTTCTTCTGATGGTCCACTACATCCGTTGCCTGTCATTGGTCTTCTAACTAACCTCTTGGCATGTCTATTTCGTTCATCATTCGGATTTCCTCTAGATGATTCTTTCGTAGATACTTAGAACGATTTTGCCTCTGATTTACATTCGGTTTTACCCCTGTCTGGTTATTTCTTGTAGGCTGACCTTTTTGATAGTATAGATTAGGTTTATTACCTTTCGGTCCATTCCTTTTGACATTAGCATTATGCCTAGGATTGTCTTTCAAGTAATTTCCATTTCGAGGTTCCACAATTCGTTGTACAGCCTTTCCTTTCGGTTGCCTTGTTGATTGTGGTTGATCACGATTGTTAATCTTTATCATAGGCTCAGACATTTGGGTAGGGCCTTGAACAAATGCAGACTTAAAACTTTCATTTGAGTAAATGTCTGTGGATTTGTTCAATAAGATATGTGAAGGGGGTTGAGGTCATAACCAATTCTGGTTCTTTCCCCTGGCGGTTTCAATCCATTCACTAATCGATCCATTAGATTGGATGATTTGTTAAACGAATCAAGAACCTCACGCAGATGTTGCTCCCGCAACTCTCTTTCTGTACACTGCTCCTTAAGAAGAAGAACTTGCTTCTCGAGCTGATCTTTTGCAATGGCTAGCTTAATGTTATCGATTCTAACTCGCTTTAGCTCATCGTAGCTGATCAATAGTTGAGAGTTCTCTTCCTTTAATTTGGAGTATGTGTTTTTGATTACCTTGAAATCCATCATCATCTCAAAGATAGTTTCATTTCAATTTCCTTTATTTTCATAACTAGTCTCTATTTGATTAGACGAAGAGGTTTGAGAGTTTACCTCATTATCATTAGCCATTAAGCATAGATCACCTGCTTCTTCTTCCTAACTGAATAGGCACAGAAGACCATTCTCATCCCCCGAACTTTCGCTCTCTGAACTTGAGTTTGAGGTGCTTGCTTCGGGTTGGGCTTCTTCAGCTGGTTCATTTACCACCATTGCCAAACTTCTTCTCTCATGTCGAGAGCTTGTTGATTCTTGTTTTCCACTTCTCTTGCTAGATTAAACAGCATCTTTTAGTGAACTTTTGCTAGCATTCTGGTCTTGATATTTGCGGACTATTGGATGAGGACAGTTCGCCTTGAAATGTCCTGGCTTTCGACAATTATAGCTTAGCATTTGTGCATCCACCGTCTCTTGGGTTGACGATTGAGGAGATCTTTCGTGTTGCCTTCGGTTGGAGGAATTTGGTGATCTTTTATGATCTTGAAAGTTGTTTTTCCTCATGAACCTTTTGATCTTTCGTACGAACAAAGCAAATTGTTCGTCAGATAAGAATTCACTAGGGTTAGAGTTTGACATGTTTGATGTTGACTGTTGTTGACTTGCAACCAAGGCAATATTTCTCATTTCGGGTTCCTCAGATTCTTTGGGCTCATGCTCAAATTCGTAGGCCTTGAGATCACTGAAGACTTTGCTCGTGTTAGTAGTTTTCATGTCTCGGTGATCTCTCATGGCTGTCACCTTCATCTCCCATGACTTTGGAAGTCCTCGAAGTATCTTTAGATTCTTCTCCTTTTCAGTTAGCTCCTTTCCGAGATCTGAAAGGTCACCCATGAGTTTTGTGAACCTAAGCTCCATGTCGGTGATGGTTTCGTTTGGCATCATTTTGAAGTCTTCAAACTTCTTCATGGCAATAGTGAGCTTGTTGTCCTTTTCTTGTTCATCTCCTTCTCCTAAACTCATGAGAGTTTCCCATATTTCCTTTGCCGTAGTGCATTTCCGCACTCTTGAAAATAACGAGTCATCTAGGGACTTATAGAGAATATCTCGTGCAACGTTGTCTAGATTTACTCGTGTCTTCTCGTCTGAAGTAAGTTGAGACTTTGGTTTAGGAATCAAGACTTCTGGATCAGCTCCATGAGCAGCCGCTTGTGTATTCACCATCATCACGGTGATAGGACCTTATCTTATAACGTCCCACATTTCATCATGAATTGCCGAGAGGGGAGCCTGCATCCTGACTTTCCAATCATCTAATTTAGAGAGATTAAAGGCAAGAGGCCTAGAACGGTTAGCATGATCTCTTTCCATATTTCTTTTTAAGAAAATACGTGCAAAGACGAAAAAGCAGTTTAACCTATACAGATTTTGCAAAAAGGGATCTACCAGGTAGTAAAGCAAAACGTTTACCGTACAAGGTAACTGCCCTGATACCACTTGTTGGTCCCGGTAGGGTCGTAAGAGAGTCTAGAGGGGGGGTGTGAATAGACTCTAATCAATTTTTCAAAGCAGCTCCTTTCGGAGCGATGCACGGCGGAATTAAAGATTCGTCTTAGGTATACTTTGCACACTTTCGTTAGAAAATTTAGCGTTTGGTCGATATGATATGCTATGCACGAAAGCAATAAGCAGTAAGTAAAGAGATATGGAGAGAAAGATTTTATAGTGGTTTGGCTGTTAACAAAGCATACTCCACTCTTCTTTCACAACTCGTGAAAGGGTTTGCACTATCTCCTAGTTCAAACTACTTCGAGCTGACTTCCTTGATCACTAAGCTGGACAACCACTTGATAGGTTTTTCAACTCCACGAGTTTACTTCGCCTCTATCAACTTCTTCCTGAGTTGAGATGTTGGAAAGATAATCTAGTGTTTCTCCAACTAATTGAAGCCTTGTCTAGATATCCGGATGAATCTTCTCTTGAAAATATGCAAGACTTCATAGATTGTGAAGTATGGAAATGGATGAGCCTTTTGAAAAACTTCACATAAACACTGGTTATGAAAAGCTTTTAAGAGATGGAACTGTTTGAAGAGCTTTTCTTTAGATAGCAAGAGTGAAATAACCAGCACCTTCTTCAATGGTGAATAGAGGTATTTAAGGTGGAAAAATTCATCCGTTGGAGGGAGATGAAGATTTCAAACCTAATATCCAGTGTGTATTAACCAGTGGGCATCAGCATTTAATGCACTTGTACTACGTAACCGTTGGAGCCAAAAGCATTATGGCTTTTGTCCTTGTTCTCTGACAAGGAGGTACAAGTCTTTTAATGCATCTTGTCTTTTGTGAAGATCACTCCTAGGACACTTTTTGTCCGAATGATTTGCCCATCTGAGTCATAGACAACATTCTCATTGCTTCACTTAAATGAAGGTTGTCTTTTACAAGTCTGTCTTTGACTTGTTCACTCAGAGATGTTGGTCGAAAGATTGACTTTATCTTTCGTCCTTTCTCTTTGACGAGAGATCCTTTTTGTCAAAGGAGGTCTGTCCGAGACTTGCTCAATCCATCTTTCGCCTGAAAGCAGCTTTTGATCATCTTGTCGTCTTCGCGTCTTTATGTAGACCTATTATTCTAGTCTCAAGAAAGATTCGTACACTTCATGGTGTGAATCAATCGTTGAGTTACAATAACTCTCGTTTGTCACAAGAGACCTATCTATGAAAAAAAAAAAAAAAAAAAAAAAGGAGTATACAATCATAGACAGTTTGGTATCATCAAAATCTAATTACACTTGTTCCTAACAAACTTTAGAAAAACTTTTGTTCTACGTCGAAAGATAATGTGAGGCTCGTACATGTTTAGCTCAATGGTTTAATAGGCCGTATTTGAGAAAAAAGATCAAGGTTCGAATTGTGACAGTATGGGAATTATACCCAATGTGAGCAGATCTTTTGTGCACACCGGCATATGACCTTGTATATATACTAACATCTACCATCCTCCCAAATGCTTTGCCATGTGGGCAAACCTTGAGCTATAATTTATTTCCCACACACGTAAAATTAAAGGTGCAAACCTGGAGCTACTATATACAATCGCCATTATTAAGATTTGGCGAATTTTCAAAGTGGGGAAGATATGGACCCAACTCGTGACATGCAGTGTAATTATTATGTGTGTGAGTCCTCCGTCAACTCGTCAACGTAGTGGACCCAACACACTTAATAATGCAGATGAGAGTAAATTTCCAGTGCGATGAGTTTTTGTTTTCATTCTCAGATATTTCTCCATTGCCCAGATCCTTGAAAGTCCTGATATTTGAAAATCTGAATGAAGAAGCTAAGGTTGTGGCTTCAACCGTTTGGTTTGGTTTGATTTTTCTTTTTGGATTTGAAAATGGTGGCGTTCAGTACTGATTGCTTGTTGGCAAGACGTACAAAAAATATTCATTCGCATATTTAATCCTCATTCCAATTAGTTTGTTGTATGGCCGAGTTCCATATATGGCTTCTACCTCTTCTTCTTATACTCCGTTACAATTAACCCGGAAATTCACTTATGATGTTTTCTTGTTACATATAGTACAATAGTTTAATAAATGTAGGTTCTAATATCTTTGGGCAGCCAAATAGGCAAATTATCAGTCCTAGTATATATCGTGGAAAGTATACATTGTACTGTGGATCCTAGTCTTGCATGGTGTTGTTTTTGAATGACGGCTTATTTAATTATGACGGTGATATTGTTTGATTGTCCAATTCACGTTACAGTTACTTTTTACTATAAAACATGTGGAGTTCTACTACATGTTGCCCCTCAATTTTCAAAACGTGCCATATATTGGTCCTTTCCTGAATTATTAGTAGTGTAAATGTGCTTACCCATCGTTTTCCCTGTTCGAGACCACGTTTTTTTCCTCAATTTTTCTTTCTTCGTTTGTTCTTCTTTCGTGGACAACAATTTTTCTCCTTCATCCTATTAGTGGAGGAGCAATATGTGTTAGGTTTTAAAAATTGAGAGTCAACATTTACACCGCTAATAATTCAGGGGTGACATTGATAATTGATATATTTGTGATGGCATAAATTAAATTTTCCCTTAATTATAATATGTACTTAATATGTTAAATGCATATACATAAAATGTTAATTGCAAGTACGTAATTTGAATGTGTGTTGGACTAGGGTCCATAATGCAAGATGAGCCTTGATCCATGGTATAACAATTAAGCCAGACCAAATACATTATTTGTTGTGCTGATTACGTTAATTAACATTTTTAAATTCAAAATTTATGTCTACCAAAGTCACTTTGCAATCCCAACCACTTTTAGGTGTTCATTTTCTATAAATAGCACATGCATGCAAATTGTGTTCAATTTATGTGGCTTTATGGTATAACTTTCTTTGTATCACTATGATATTTTTTGAGTTTGACAAGTAATGGGTATAGTATTTTGTTTTTTTAATCCCAAGACTAATTCATTGCTCCGTATAAAGTAAAATTTGATATAAGGTACTATAGATATATACTTGATTACAATAAGAGATTGTTAGAATATCATATGATATATATTTTGATAATTTAAACATTTATTTGTGCTATATAAATTTTATAAATAATATAATTATTAAATATTTGTTAGAAGTTCAGCCCCTCGTCTCTTAAGAATGAGGTTGGGGGTTCAATCCTCAACCATGTGAATGGAGCAAACTATTTGGCCAGTCCTCTATCAGTTAGTGTGCTGACAGTTGGGATGAAAAATTAATCTTCTAGCTATCGACGGGAGGGATACCCTTGGGCAACCAAAGAAAATAAATAAATAAATAAAATTTCCTTTTAACAAGTATAGAATATACCATTTAAAAAAAAAATTCTTTTCCACACACGTAAAAGGTGCAAACCTTGAGCTACTATGCACAATTGTTATACAGTGAATGGTAGTCCATAAAGCACTATGTGGACCATGAATGGTCGTGAAATGAAATTATAGTAGAATTAAAATAATACTTAAGTGCTGTTATAGTGGAAGTAGTGTGTGTAGAAAATGAAACTAAAAAATAGAGCTTATTTTGTCAAATGAAATTATAGTATAATTAAATTAAATCGATAATTTAGTGCTGTTATAATGAAACTAGTGTGTGCGAAAATGAAACTATAAAAAGCGATAAGCTCTTATGATGAAACTGTAGTATAATTAAATTGATACTTTAATATTGCTATAATGAAACTAGTATGTGTGAAAAATGAAATTAAAATTCAAAGCTATACAATAACATATATTGTCAAATAAATCTAGAGTGTAATTAAAATAATATTTCAATATTATTACAATTAAATTAATATATATATGTAAAAAAAATGAAACTAAAAAGTAAACCATTATCAAATATAGGAAAAATGACACTTTTTCCCCCTATGTTATATACTTTTAGCACATTTTCTCCTTGAATTATTTAAGTGGCAGTTTTTCTCCCTGGTATGTTAAATGGACATATTTACCCTTAAAATAAATATTCCATTTATTTTTCTTCTCTAACAGACACTATAGCAACCAAACAGAATGTTATGATGGCAATTTAGAACTGGAACCCGATATTTAGGCTATGTTTGGCAGAGCTTATTTAGGAGCTTATAGTTTATTTTAAGCTACTAATAGGTACCAAGCACATTGTGTTCAGATGGCACCTGAGTTGGACTCCCATGTGGGAGGTTGTAAGTTTGAGCCTCCGTTGAGACATTGTTAGCTCTTGCTTCTAGCTTCCTAACTTTTTTCCCCATCTTTATTCTTATTATAACCCTTTTCTCTTCTCCTATTATTATTATTATTATTATTATTATTATTATTATTATTATTAACAATATTGCTACTTCATTATGATTATGCTAATAGTTTTATTTTAAAATATTAATTTTTTTAAAGACAAAATGTTAAATTTTAATATGTAAACAAACTAATTTAAATTTTATGAAGATGTCTTTTTTAGTCTGTTTACATTTATCAGCTTATCAAAAAGCTAATTTTACCAAACACTTTCAATCATAACAGCTAGCTTAACAGCTCTTCAGTTTTCAGCTCCGAGCTTATAGCTTTTCAGCTTTCAACTGCTTTTCAACTTTCAGCTCCTAGCTTATAGCTTTTCAGCTAGGTTTGCCAAACAGAGCCTTAGAGTTTATTAAAATCGCAAATCAATACTGCCAGTTCATGTTCTGAATTGAAAAAATAAAATACATTAATTTTTGAATTTAGAATATTTTTTAAAAAAAATTTAAAAGAAAGTTTGAACCAACAGTTCAAATTGGATCCGAAACTGTGAACCGATGACTCAAAATAAAAATCAAATAGCGGTTATATGTACTTATATGTTAGAGTCAGTATAAATGTGAAAAAAAAAAAAAAAAAAAAAAAAAAAAAAAAAAAAAACATACACCATTTACAAATATTATAATTCTAATTTTAAGCTAATGCTAGTAGTTGTTCCGATTTGAACCTCTGGTTCACGGTTCAGGATCCATTTTTTTCCAGTTTACGATTTTAATAAACGGAAACCCAAATATTGGGTTCTGGTTTTGAATCATAACCGAAAAATTTAGATATGATTGCTATAGTGTCCGGTTCAGTTCGAACCGAACCGTGGTCATCCCTACATATAACTGTATAAGCAATAATTTGTTAAAGAAGAGAAATAAATAAAATATTTAGTTTAAGGGTAGAAATGTCCATTTAATATATCAGGGAAAAATCGTCACTTATGCATGAATAACTCAGGGGAAAAAAATGCTATATATAAGCATATAACTCAGGAGAAAAAGTGTCATTTTCCCTTAAATATAATTAAAGTGTAATTAAAACAATCCTTACTTGCATACTATGAACAATGGTGTAGGGTAAAATTTGCCTACTATGCAATCACCATTATTATGATTTGGAGAATTTTCAAAGTGGGGAAGACATGGACCCAATTCGTGACATGCAGTGTAATTATCTGTGTGTGATGACATTTTGTTTTCATTCTCAGATATTTTTTCTCCCAAATTCATTCTTAGCTAGATAGATATTATTTCTCGTCAGGGCTTCAGCAACGGTAGATGAAGAGCACTTGCCAAGTTGCCATTGCCCAGTTTAATTTCTTTGTTGATTTCATATATTTAATCTCCATTCCAATAAGTTTGCAGTATGGTCAAGTTCGAGGATATGGCTTCTACCTCTTCTGCTACCCCTTCACAATCAACTCCGAAATTCACTTATGATGTTTTCTTGAGTTTTCGAGGCGAAGATACTCGAAAAACCATAGTGGATCACCTTTACCATTGGCTGAAACAGAAAGGGCTCCACGCCTTCAAAGATGACGAGCGGCTGGAGAAAGGACAGTCTATTGCTCCCACTCTCCTACAAGCTATTCAACAATCAAGATTTGCAGTTGTTGTCTTCTCCAAAAATTATGCATCGTCAACCTGGTGTCTAGACGAACTTGCAGAAATCATGGAAGGCAAAGATAAACTCAACCAGGTTGTGGTGCCAATTTTCTACGACATAGAGCCTTCACATGTGCGCAAACAAACTGGAAGTTTTGAAGAAGCATTTGCCAAACATGAAGAGAATGAGGGCAAGGGGAGGGTTGAAAGATGGAGGAAAGCTTTGATAGAGGCAGGCAGTATTGCAGGGCACGATTTGCATGGTGCTGAGTATAACGGGTTTGCTTTCAAGTTTCAACATCTTACCTTGTTTTCTTTTTCATTTTTATTGTTTTTTATCTTATTAAATATTATTAGAGTATTATTAATTATAAATATATATAAATTGAAAGTAATATATAGAGTTTCTTGAAAAATTACCAACTAGCTACTAGTTAATTTAGTTTCTTCTCAGGTATGAATTAAAGTGTATCGAAGCAGTGATTGCTGATATATCAAAACAGTTGCCTCCACCTCCAAGTGTACAAAAAGGTTTAGTGGGATTAGAGTCACGGCTTGAAGAAATAAGAATGAAGTTGAAAGTGTGGGATAAAGATGTTAAGTTGGTATTAGGCCTTTGGGGTATGGGCGGTATTGGAAAAACAACTATTGCAAGAGTTGCTTTTGATCGATTTTCTAGTGCATTTGATGGCTCATGTTTTCTTGCTGATGTTAGAAAACATAGGCGGGAAGCCTTGCAAAAGAAACTCCTATCAAAAGTTCTCAAGGAAAATTCAATTGATATAGATGATGTAGATGAAGGAATTCAGATGATAAAGAAAAAGCTCGAGTGGAAGAAAGTATTAATTGTTCTTGATGATGTAGATCATCGGGATCAATTAGATAAATTGGTTGGAGATGGTGAATGGCTTTGCAATGGTAGTAGAGTCATCATAACTACCAGAGACAAGCATTTATTCACTCAATTTAGAATTGTTGTTGAAACTTGTGAAGTAAAGAAATTGGAGAAAGAAAAAGCACTAGAACTATTTAGTTGGCACGCTTTTAAGAAAGAATCTCCAGAGAATGGATTTGAAGATCTGTCTACATCTTTTATAGCTCATGCTGGTGGTCTTCCATTAGCCCTTAAAGTCTGGGGTTGTTCTCTATGTGGATGGACAGACCAAAAAAAGTGGGAAAGCACACTAGAGAAGATTAAAGACATACCAGATGGGGAAGTTACTGAAAAGCTCGAGATTAGTTATGATGGACTAGATGAGGACTGTAAAAAGGTATTTTTAGATATAGTATGCTTTTTTCGGGATGAACGTCGGGATATTGTAGAAGAAGTACTTAATGGTTGTAAATTACATCCGATTACAAACATATCAGTGCTTATTGATAGATGTCTACTATTTGAATCATTGGGATTTATTCATATGCATGATTTGATACATGAGATGGGGTTGAATATTGAAAGAGGAAAAATGAGCAGGATATGGCGGCTTGAAGACCTTGATGATGTAAGATACATTTATTTTGACTTATAATATCTTCCTAATAAGGAAACATCAAAAAAAAAAATTTTAATAATGTTCTTTTGAATTAAAATGATTTAATGTACATATTATTTTATTGCTTAATGTTAGGAGCCTAAGGCGGTGGAAGGTCTTTTGCTTTCAATCAACTGTGATGAGATTATTAGCCCTTGGATTGAAGCTTTCGAACATATGACAAAATTGAAGATGCTCATAGTTAAGTATAGAAAACATGATCTTTGTAGCTCAGAGTCACATCTAGAGAGTATTGAAGCCTTCAAAGAGACAGGCATCATGAATTATCTCCCAAGGAGTTTGATGGTGCTCAAATTCCCATATTATCCATGGTCAAAGCTTTTTTTTCCAATGGTATTTCATACTTAATTAACCCTGCATGCACTTTGTGCTAATCTTTTTTTCCTTATTTTTTTTATATACTTTTTTTTCTTATTTAAGTGTTCAACCTTTCTTTATCCCCAATCTTCTCTTGCAGGAAATGAAGAAACTGACCTATTTGGATCTGAGCTTATCCAAATCTTTGTTAGAAACCCCAAATTTTGCAAAGATGCCGAACTTGATAAATTTAAATCTTTCAGACTGTAAGAAATTAGAGACGATCCATCCATTGATTAAAAATCTTACGAAACTTGTTAAATTAAATTTACGTGGATGCAAAAATCTTGCAAAGATTCCTAGCTTCAATCAAGTAAGTTTCATGTCTCAAGTTTCTCAATCATGACAATTACACTAAGTTAAAAAAAAATTTCAGAAATCAAGGCAAGACACTACATCTAGAGGAATTGGATTCATATGTTGAGATTATAGAACTTCCCTCATCAGCATAATATATGTTAGTTATTTTTAAAAAGTTTTTAAATTCAAGATATATTTATGAACAATTTGACTAATCTCATTCTTTTCATGCATGAAATGAAGAGTATTACCTATTTGGATCTTACATTTTGTCTGTCTTTGTTAGAAACACCAAATTTTGCTATGATTATGCCAAAATTTGAAGTATTTAAAACTTTCAATGTGTGAGAAATTAAAAGATATCCACTCATCTATTGAAAATCTTACGGAACATGAGGTTTTGGTTTTTGATGGATGAAGTAATTTTGAAAAGCTTTCCAGCTTTAACAAGGTATAATATCCCATAATATCAAGATTCAAAATTGCATAAAATTACAAAGCATTTCATAAATCAAGGCAAGTATACAACATCTAATAGAGTTGGATGTATTATATGTTGGTCTATAGAACTTTTTTTCATCAACTCAATGACACGGCAATATGTGTTAGTAATTTTTAAAAAGTTTTTTATGTTAAGAGTTGTGATCAATTTGACTAAACTCATTCTTCTTATGCAGGAAATGAAGAACATTACCCGTTTGGATATTAGTTACTGTAGCTCTTTGTTAGAAACGCCAAATTTTGCTATGATGCCGAATTTGACATTTTTAAATCTTACAAAGTGTCAGAAATTGAAAGAGATCCACCCATCTTTTAGAAATCTTACGGAACTTGCGGACTTGAATTTTGATAGATGTAGTAACCTTGAAAAGCTTCCCAACTTTAACCAGGTATAATATCTCCATAATCTCAACCTTCGAAATTGCATCAAATTAAAAAAAAAAAAAAACAAAAACATTTTAGAAATCAATTACACAATATCTATTGGTGTTGGATATATATTATATGTTGGGGTTATAGAACATCCCTCATCGACAGGGACGGAGCCAGAAAATTATTTGAATGGGGGCGAAGTTTAAATGACGATAGAAATGTTAATTACAAAATATCAAACAGTCATAATAAGGTTAAAATACAAAATATATTATAAATTACAATATAATGCTTTTGATAGATTACATGATAGTTAGAGTCAGAGCAAAAAATATACTTGAGTGAGGTGAAAATGTAAAAATATTTATAGCAAAATATGAAACATTATCAATTAGATAAAATAATTTGAATAACACTATATCCGTAAATAGTTTTTAATTTAATTTTTTTTTAGTTAAATCAACTTTAAATTTTTCTAAATTAATTGAAATACAATGAAGTATAATATAAACTTGTATACTACATTAATTAAATGATTCATAAAAAGTAGACTAAAAGAGTATTTAATTTGTTAATTAAATGATTCATAAAAGTAGATTAAAAGATATTTAATTTATCTTGGAAATGAATGAAAGAGACACAATAAACAAGTGTAAATAAGAAAAAGTATTGTTAATGAGATTTGCACCTGTGGTTGGACACATTTTATTTTATTTAATATTAAATTTAAAATTCAACCAACTAAGCTACAAAAATTATTTAGAACTTATTAGAAATCAAGGCAAATGCATAACTTTTCATTAATTTGAATATTGATTTTATATAATATTTAATGTGCACTATATATATATATATATATATATATATATATATATATATATATAAAGAGGTGGGGTGGAGTTGGGGGAGTGGGGGCAGCTGCCCCCGTTGCCCCAGAGGCCATAGTAACTCCGTTCATGCTCATCGACGCAACTACTTGACATTAAGTGTTAGAAATTTTAAAACATATTTTAAATTTAAGAGTTCTTATTAATGTAACTAATCTTAATTTTCTCATGCAGGAAATGAAAAGCATTTTCTAGTTTGAATCTTAGATATTGTAACTCATTGTTAGAAACACCAAAGTTTGCTACGATGTCAAATTTGGCATTTTTTAACCTTTCAATGTGTAAGAAATTGAAAGAGATCCACCCATGTTTTGGAAATCTTACAAAACTTATGGAATTGGATTTTTATAGATGTAATCTTGAAAAGCTTCCCAGTTTTAACTAGGTATCATATCTCCCGAATCTCACGGTTGAAAATAGCATAAATTACAAACTTTTCAGAAATCATGGCAATATGAGTTAGTTATTTTTAAAATGTTTTTTAATTTAAGAGTTCAGATCAATTTGACTATTCTATTTTTTTTCATGCAGGAAATGACGAAACTTACTCATTTGGATCTTAGATTTTGCAGCTCTTTGTTAGAAACTCCAAATTTTGATTTGATGCCGAATTTGGAAAACTTAAATCTTACAACGAAATTGAAAGAGATCCACCCATCTATTGGAAATCTTACCAAACTTGTTAACTTGACTTTGGATGGATGTAGTAACCTTGAGCAGCTTCCCAATTTTAACCAGGTATCATATCTCTAGAATCTTAAGCTTCAAAATTGCATAAAATTTCAAAACTTTTTAGAAATCAAGGCAAGTGCATCACTTTTAATAAAGTTGGATTTAATAAATGTTGGGATTATAAAGCTTCCCCCATTGACGCAAAACTCATTAATATGTGTTATTTATTTCTAAAAGGTTTTTTAATTTAAGAATTCCAGTCAATTTAACTATTATCATTCTTCTTATGCAGGAAATGAAGAACATTACCTGTTTGGTTATTAAATCTTGCATCTCATTGTTAGAAACTCCAAATTTTTCTATGATGCCAAATTTGGAACATTTAGATCTCTCAAATTGTAAGAAATTGAAAGAAATCCACCCATCTGTTGAAAATCTTCCACCCATCTGTTGAAAATCTTACGAAACGTAAATTCGTGAATTTGGATGGATGCATTAACCTTAAGAAGCACCCCAGCTTTTACCAGGTATCATATCTCTAGAATCTCACTTAATAATGCAGATCGGAGTAAACTTCCAGTGTGATAGACTTTTTGTTTTCATTATATTCTCAGATAGATATTAGCCTTTTTCCCCTCATCAGTTCAATTCCATTTTAGTCCAAACCAAAACACCCATTTCTCCATCTCTTCTTGTCAATTAATTTGTGTTTTCTGTTTCAAGTGAAAAAATGTGTAGATCAGTTGTTGAAGATCCAGGTATCTTCTGGGCAAACTCCGTGCGCCGTTGTTGATCAAATTTAATTTCTTTCTTTCTTTGTTTCAATTTTCTTCTTTTCTGTGTGTTTTTTGTTTTTCAATTTTTTAAAGTTTTTCTAATGTACTGTGTTTCTTATTTGAACTGGGTTTGTTTTGACTGGGTTGGCTTGTTCATGCAGACTTTTCCCATAAAAGTAAGCATTGACGACTGTGAAGCCTGTAAGATAATAGTGAAGAAAATCATGCAAAGGATTAATGGTATATATACATGCTTAAATATATTACCCAAAATAATCCAAAAATTTGATAAAATTGTTCTTATTTCTTGAATTTTCTTTGCGTTTTTGTTATGTATGGCTAGGCGTGTACGTCGTAAAATTCGAAGCGGAGATCAACAAGATCACCGTCTTCGGCGATGTGGAGCCGGGGACGTTGATCACAAAGCTGATCCTCAATCTCAGGCGGCATGCAGAGCTAATTGGTGACCCTAAGGAAAAGGAATAAGGGTCAAATAGGCTATCCAATTGTACACCAAAATGTAATTAGGTCATTGAACTAAAAGTTAATCAATTAGATTCTTGAACAACACAAAATCATGCAATTAGATTCAAACTGACCTGTTTATCTGAAAATATGCTGAATTAATTAAAATTATTTTTAAAAAAAATTAAAACATTACCTGCCGGCCGACTTCATCTGGGAGACGAAGACCTTCGTCTCCTAGCCATGGAGACGAAGGTCCCTTCTTTTCCATAGCCGGAGACCACCGGCCATGGATGAGATGAAGAAACCTTCGTCTCCATGGCCAGGGAGGTGAAGGGATCTTCGTCTCCTGGCTCTGCTGGAAACAAAGGTCTTCGTCTCCGATCATGGAGACAAAGTCGGCCAGATATAAATTCGTCACCGGCCTGTAATGTTTTAGTTTTTTTTTTTAATTATTTTATTATTTTATTATAATTATTTTAAAATATTATTTTTAAATTTGAAAACTACCACATCAGCAAATTGCCAGATAAACAAGTCATTTTGGATCTTTTTGTGTTGTTCAGGGACCCAATTGCAATATTTTTTAGTTCGATGATCCAATTGCAGTATTTTTTAGTTCGATGATATAATTGCATTTTGGTGTGCAGTTGGATGGCCTATTTGACCATTACTCCTAAGGAAAATAATAGCGTGCGGGTTGAGGACACGCGGTAAAGGTGCGATGCTTACTTATACCTTGTTATGTGTACACGTCGGTCTTGACTTTAGGCCTTGATGGTCAAATCTCAAGAAATTTTATATTTAGTGACAACACAAGTTACCAAAATTATATATCAATTTTGGTCACTAATTTTATTATTGACCAATTTTTGAAGTCGTCATACCCTACAATAGTGACGACTTTTGAAAAGTTGTTACGATTACGTACTCAAGACTTTTGTGATAAGGTTTACTTACACTATTATTTGAAGAATAACAATAGAGGTCATAATAAATTTATATTATGTGACAAAATATGTTATTACAAAAAAAAAAAAAAAAATTATCTAGTAATAACTAAAATTGTTGCAATTAATCATTTTATTGTGACAACACTTTAGTCACAATAATTGTACTTATTTGTGAGAATTGTTATTGACTCAAAAATGATTATCATTGACCTAAAGAGTGGTAACAAATAATTACTTTATTGTAACAACAATCATGATAACAAATGTTGCATGAGTTAATACTAGTGGATGTCCTTTGACTATGGTGACACTGCGACTACATTTGGTCCTCAATTTTTTATTCACCACCATTAGTCCTTGTACAATATATTAATTTTTACCTTCCAATTACAAACTCTAAATTTTGCTAAAATGTCCAAGTTGGTATATTTAACTATTTATACCTTTCGCAGTGTGAAATAGAAAGGGATTGTTATGCTGTGCAACCGTGTTCTCCATTCATTGTGCACATGGGTCTAGATTCATAATTTTTATACTGTAGATTCATAAAATCTATACTCTAGATTCATAATTTTTAAACCGTAGATTCATAATTTAAATACAGTAGATTCATAATTTCTATACTGTAGATTCATAATATCTGTACTGTAGATTCATAATTTCTAAACTATATAGTTATTAAATTATGAACATATAGTTATGTGATTTGTGAATACAGAGTTCAACAATTGGGAATAGGAACATCGAAAATGATGAACATATAGCTCTATAATTATGAACATATATTTATAAAATTATGAATCAACAGTATAGAAATTATTAATTTACGATATAGAAATTATGAATCTAGACTCGTGTGCATCATGCATGTACACGGTTGCATAACATAATTTGTAGTAACCTTGAGAAATTTCCAATCTTCAATCAAGTTTCATCTCTCAATAAAAAATATCGATCTTCACAATTATATTGTATAAGATTTAAAAAAAAAAAAAAAATCAGAAATCAGGAAAAATTGGCCGCTTCGAGTAGAGTTGGATATAATATAAGTTTAGATTACAGAACTTACCTCATCTACGCTACAACTCGACATTTTGTGTTAGTTATTTTTTAAAATCTAAGAGCTCACATCAATTTAATTATTCTTAATCTTCTCTTGCAGGAAATGAAGAATCTTTTCTATTTGGATCTTAGCTGTTGCAACTCTTTGTTAGAAACCCCTAATTTCGCTAAGATCCCAAATTTGAAGAAGTAAAAACATTGAAGTTGTGAAAAATTAAAAGAAATCTACCCATATGTCAATAACCTTGTGATCTAGTGGTATGAAGTGACTCTCCCATATGTGAGGTCATGAATTCGAGTTTCAATGGGGATAATATTGACTCTTTGTGTTTCAGCAGTAATCTTTACTATTGCCATGAATTAAAAAAGGGAGAAGTGTCAAATAGGCACATCTACTACTGCCAAGTGCTCAATTTCTGCCACGAACTAAATTAAAGGCTAATTAACCACACTTACCTACTAAATTTGTTCAATTGACTTTTTTTTTGCAGGGTATTAACAGGTTACCAATTCAATTATTAAAAAAATAATTAAAAATTAATTTTTTTAAAAAAAACGGAATTTCAGCCACCGGCTGTCCGGTGGCTGAGTATTTTTAACAAACAGTCGTTGCTGTCCGGCAAGCCACGGCTGTCATGTTTGAGGTCCAGATCTGTCTGGAGACGGCCATGGCCGTTTGGAACGAGCGCGGCGGCCAGCCCTCGTTCCAGGGCGTTTGAGGTCCAGATCTGGACCTCAAACATGATAGTCGTGGCTATACGACTGTCCTCGCCGGACAGCCACGGCTGTCTGTTAAAATACTCAGCCACCGGCGGTCCTCGCCGGACAGCCGGTGGCTGAAATTCCGTTTCTCTTTTTATTTTTATTATTTTTTAAATTTTTTTTTAATAATTGGATTGGTAACTTGTTAGGTACCTGCAAAAAAAGTCAATTGAACAAATTTAGCAGGTAAGTGTGGTTAATTAGCTTTTAATTTAGTTCCTAGTGAGAATTGAGCACTTGACAGTAGTAGATGGACCTATTTGACACTTCTCCACATTTTATTTAATAACTCCTTCTTAGGGAGTTCATAGAGGAACATATTAAAACATCACTCCATTAGTTTTGATTGGTAGAGTGGGCCGAGTTGAAACTATCTTCAGAGTCGTCGAGGGGTGGAGACGGAGCATATCCTTGTCCAGAGTAGTCGCTGAACTGACAATCATCAAGTGAGATTCTACTTGGAAGGTTTGAACTTGAGGAGGAGTAGTTCTCATTGAAAAACATTTGTGAAGTCCACTGGAGGATGTATGTTTGGATTTGCGGGTAGCGGTGGAAGTGGTTCCGGTGGAGGTGGTGGTGAGAAATCAATCATCTAGTTCAAGTAGAACATGTAGTCTGCATCTGGCATGGTAAGCAGCTGATCATGGAAATCTCCTTGAACTACTGGTATGTAATTCACGATGGGGAACTTTGAATCTCCAGATTTTCAGCATAAATAAATCCGGGTTCTCATGGAGGTGATGCCGGTGCTGGATGTTGGAAGTGAATGAGCGGGCTGACTTTGTTGTGCTTCTCGATTGATGATTGAGGTTTTTTGTTCTTCAGATATCAGAATGAGAGGATTACTTGGTGTATCTCCAACTCCTTTTCCACCATTTGCAATCCTTCGTGCCCTAAGTTTCTGTTTGCATACTTGTTCCCAAGATCTTCTTGATGCTCTTCTAGCACTGGTCTCCTTACTTGGATTCTTCGAAACCATTTTTTACCTGCAAAATAAACTAAGACAATACCACTTCTCCACACATTCTCTAACTAGTCCTTACAATAAATAGTCTTGAGAAGACCCTAGAAACTCATGAGCCCAAGATGTATCGTTTGAAGAGACCCTAGACATCGCTTTGTGACGGATGCGTGTTTTTGCTTTTGTGCATTGAGAGGAAATAGAAAGTTCAACCCGTGCCCAACGTGCGTTGGACACTCATGCAGAACGATCAAGTGACCGGCCAACGCACATTGGTCGGGCATTGGGCGCGCATTGGAACGTCAATTCCTATCTCTACCTTCTCTCTAGCTTAGTGAAGATCAAATGAAGAAGGAGATTGACACTCTTCCAATTCAAGAGATCAACAATTGTATTTCAATTTGGTAAAATCATTACTATATCATTTCAATTGTTTGCTTGATTTCATAATTGCAATTTAATTTATTATGGCTATGTGTGGCTAGTTTAGCTAAGGTTTGAATTGTGATGTTTTGATTCATGATGCCAATGTGACTTAATTCTTAGATTAGGAGTTGAATGTTGCTATGCTTGGGCCGGGGAATCTAGTTGTTGTGGATTGTTTTGTATGCATCCTAGGAGCTAGCCCACCTACTAAGGTTGTGCTAATCTTGAAGCCTCTATCCTTAACATTTTCTAGCCTAATGATCTAGGTTAGGAAGGACTTGTAGGCAAGGTATTCGAGGAAAGGTCATAGAATCTTTAAGAGCCCAAAGGGGAGTTCTATTGTCTACTATGAAAAGTCTTAGGGTGTGTTTGGAAACCAGAAAAATGATTTCTGGAAATCATTTTCCGGGTTTTTGGTGTTTGGCTAGGCTGGAAAATGAGAAGTCAAAGGAAAATGAGACATGGTCAATGGAAAATGAGCTCAATTTTCCGGAAAATGACTTCCCCTTTTTTTGGGGGAAGTCATTTTCCGGAAGACTTCTTTGGCCTACAACAACAACCACCTTCGTCTGTCTACAACAACAACCACCTTCGTCTCTGTCTACAACAACAACTAACACTGTGAATTCCCCCCAAGTACTGTTCTCTGGTTTCCGGCGAAACCAGAGAGAACGACGGATTTACTCTCTGGTTTTCGTTTTTTTTTTTTGTTATTTTTTTAAATTTTTTAATAAACATTATTATTATTATTGTAAATTTAATATTATTATTATTATTGTAAATTTAATATTATTATTATTATTTATAATATTATTGTAAATTTAATATATTTTAAACAAAATAATTAATTATATAAAATGTTTAATTATACAATTTTACATCATTTTCCAGAAAATGAGCCAAACAGACAAAGACAGTTTTCTATTGTGCAGCCAAACACGAGAAAGGAAAACGTTTTCCGTCATTTTCCAGAAAACATTTTCCAGAAGTCATTTTCCTGCTTTCCAAACGGACCCTTAGTAGTTGAAGAATAAAAAGACATAAGTTCATTCCCTAGATTCTAGCATAGACACATTCATACACGATAATGATCCTAAGTGCATTGTGAACAAAACTAGAAATTCAAACCTACTTTCATTTCATTGTTTAATTGTTTTAATTGCTTGTGTGTTTACTACTACAACCATGATACATTGCGTGACACAACCTCAAACTCACACAAACCTATTTCCCTAAATTGACAACATGAGGCTTCTCCAATTTGTCATCCCGAGAGAATGATAAGATCCGGGATTCATCCCACACTTGTTTGACCCGCTGAAGAGAAGAAAGCGGTTGTCAGTTATCCTAAGGGGTTGAGATGAAAAGAGAGCCCGCCTAAGCCATTGGCGGGGAGAGGTCCATACCATACTTTCACTTTACTTTTATGCGTTGGGCTTTAGCGTATCGGGAGGATGTTTGATTGTGGTGTGCACATCGTTTCCACTAGTGGGCTCGGCTTGAAGGCCCTTGTAAAATAGTAGGTGAACCCAATTTGATTGCATGATTGGCAAATTGGTGTGGAGAGTGTGTTCCCTTGAGCATAACTACATCTAATCAATATGGGTTTTTTGTTTCCTTTGAATATTCTGTGAGTTGCAAAGTATGGCACTTTGTTAACACACTTGTTTGATGATACGAGGGATTTCACCCCCTTCGTTCTCTCACACAACTTTCTTGATTGACCATTTGCTTGTTGAGATTATCATGCGCTATGTTTGTCACTTATCATTCTTGCATTGAATTGACAGCTTGCTTGAGGACAAGCAAGAATAAAGTGTGGAAATTTGTGATAAGTGCCAAAGATGCACATCTTTATGGGTCATTTAAGGGGTTGTGTTGTGTTTATTTGGAATCCTTTGTGGTTGATTTGTGTTGGAAATGCTTTGGAATGTGTGTTACAAATTCCCTATAACATGTACACTTTAGTGTTTTGAAGGTTTTTGAGCTTAAAGAAGAGCATATAGGCTTGAACTCGAGCAACCAAGAAGAGTGCAAGTGGAGGCGCCCATTATGTGCCCCTACCACGATGGATCCACGCTCATGGACCATTCGTGACTTGGGACCAAAAGGTGCCACGAGGGATCCACGAGCGTGGGCCGCTCGTGGCAAGAGACCTGGATCAAGATTTCGCTTTTAAACATCACGCTTGGGCAAGTCTTTGAGGGATGGATTTTGGACATGAGGAAACACTTGTTCTTTAGCTAGGTTTTTTATTTTTCTCTCTCTAGAGGAGAGCTAGATTCAACTAGTCACTTGTAGTTCTTCAATTATGGGAGAAAGAAGAGATCTAGAGCTTGGAGAATTGACAACTCTCCTTGATTGTGGTGATCTTCTCTCCAATTTGTAGATTGATCTCACTCTATTGAATCAAATTGGTAATCTTTCATCTTTCATCTTTTATCTTTTAATTCCACATTCTAGCTTGCTAGCTTGAATCAATTGCATTGTGATTTCAATTAATGATGTTGAGTGGCTAGATCTCCTGAATTAATTGCATTGTGATTTCAATTGCATTGTGATTTCAATTGCATTGTGATTTCAATTGAATCAATTGCATTGTGATTTCAATTGCATTGTGATTTCAATTGCATTCTTACTTTGATGGGAAAATTGTAAAAAATGCCCCTCTATAATATGTCAATTATCAATGTCACCCCTGAATTATGAGTGGTGTAAATGTTGCCCCTCAATTATCAAAATGGTGCACATATAGCCCTCCCGTAACGGGCATGTGATTCCCCACTGCTATCCATCGCTGGTACTTCGAATCGAGTGAGGGAAAAAATAACTAAATTACATATTTACTCCGACTAAACGGTGTTGTACACTAATGGGGAACAACATGTCTGTTACATGAGGGGCTATATGTGCACCGTTTAGATAATTGAGGGGTAACATTTACACCACTCATAATTCAGGGGTGACATTGATAATTGGCATATTATAGAGGGGTATTTTTTACAATTTTTCTTACTTTGATTGATGAGATGATGAGTAATGCTAGACCTAGAATGCTTTGTTGTGAATGAGTTTTGTCTTGATCATTTCTTCATTTGTGGAGATAGCAAGAGATTGTGCTTCCATGTAGTCTTTCTCATTTGCTTTCCCCGTTCTTCGATCCGAGAGGGAAAGACCCAGGATGGGGCGTATAGTAGCCAAGGTGTTTTGTGAAATGCCTCCCTTAAGTTAGTCTTTTATTGCACAACCTTTTGTCTACCTTAGGCCATCGAATGCATTATATCAAGTGTTCTCCATCCAATTCCCCGTTTTACATATTTGCTCGTTGTCTTTACATTCTTGCACTCTCCCCTTGCATACAAGCCTCCCTACACCTTCTTTCTACCTAGTTAACTCTTGTGAATGCATTACCTATGATTGTTTTGCACTCCACTTACTCCAATTTTTCATCTTTGTGAGATCCACACTCGGGGATTCCATCTCTGTTTACACTTTTCCATCCTACCAAACTACATTCCGTCACTAAGACATATTGTCAACTTGTTGCGTTTATGAGCGAAGTTCTATAATCCAAACATATAATATATCCAACACCAGGCCAATAGATATGTGTACTTGAATTTTGATTTTTTTTTAATTTGATGGAATATTGAAGCTTGAGATTATGGAGATATTAAACCTGGTTAAAGCTGGGAAGCTTTTCAAGGTTACTACATCCATCAAAAATCAAGTCCACAAGGTTTGTATGATTTCCAAAAGATGAGTGGATCTCTTTCAATTTCTCATACTTTGAAAGGTCTAGATATTTCAAATTTGGCATCATAACAAAATTTGGTGTTTCTAACAAAGAGCTACAATTTCAAAGATCCAAATCGGTAACGCTCTTCATTTCCTGCATGAGAATAATGAGATTAGTCAAATTGATGAAAACTCTTAACCTAACAAACTTTTTAAAAATAACTAAGACATATTGTTGAGTCAATGAGCTAGGGAAGTTCTATAATCCGAACATATAATATATCCAACACCAGTAGATATTGTGTACCTGAATTTTGAAATGTTTTTTAATTTGAAGTAATTCTGAAGCTTGAGATTATGGACATATTATAACCTAGTTAAAGCTGGGAAGCTTTTCAAGTTTACTACATCCATACAAAACCAAGTCCACAACTTTTGTAAGATTTCCAAAAGATGGGTGAATCTCAATCAATTTCTCAATCTTAGAACGGTTTAAAAATCCAAACATGGCATCATAGCAAAATTTGGTGCTTCAAACAAAGAACTACAATATCAAAGATCCAAACGAGTAATTCTAATCACTTCATGCATGAGAAGAATGAGACTAGTCAAATTGATCAGAACTCTTAAATAATTTTTTTTTTTTAAATAACTCATATTGTGAAGATGTATTGTCAATAAGGGAAGTTCTATATAACCAACATATACTATATCCAACACCAATAGATATTGTGTACTTAATTTTTGAAATATTTTTTAATTTTATGCAATTCTGAAGTTTGAGATTATGGACATACGATACCTGGTTAAAGTTGAAAAGCTTTTCAAGGTTACAACATCCATCAGAAACCAATTCCATAAGTTCCGAAAGATTTTGCAAAAATGGGTGGAACTCTTTCAATTTTCTCACACTTTGGAAGTTGTAAGTATTCCAAATTTGGCATCATAGCAAAATTTGGAGTTTCTAACAAAGAGCTACAATTTCAAAGATCCAATCTGGTAATGTTCTTCATTTCCTACATGAGAAGAATGAGATTAGTCAAATTGA
Organism: Ipomoea nil; assembly: GCF_001879475.1. Lineage (NCBI taxonomy): Eukaryota > Viridiplantae > Streptophyta > Magnoliopsida > Solanales > Convolvulaceae > Ipomoea > Ipomoea nil. The sequence goes on from NW_017617409.1 coordinate 154,680, forward strand.
TGAAAAATCCTAAATTTAAAAAAACTTTTTAAAAATAACTAAGACATATTGTCGAGTTGTTGCGTCGATGATGGGAGTACGTTTATATTCCCAACATATACTATATACAACACCAACAGATATTGTGTACTTGATTTCTAAGATGCTTTTTACTTTTATGTAATTTTAAAGTTTGAGATATGGAGATATTATACCTGGTTAAAGCTGAAAAGCTTTTCAAGGTTACTACATCCATCAGAAACCAATTCCATAAGTTCCGAGAGATTTTACAAAAATGGGTGGAACTCTTTCAATTTTCTCACACTTTGGAAGTTGTAAGTATTCCAAATTTGTCATCATAGCAAAATTTGGTGTTTCTAACAACGAGCTACAATTTCAAAGATCCAAACTGGAAATGTTTTTTATTTCCTACATGAGAAGAATGAGATTAGTAAAATTGATCAAAACTCTTAACTTACAATAATTTTTGAAAATAACTACAACATACTCCTCAAGATGTTGCGTCGATGAGTAAGTTCTATAATGCAAATATATAATACAACCAACACCAATAGATATTCTGTACTTGAATTTTGAAATGTTTTCAATTTGATGCAATTTTGATGCTTGAAATTATGGAGATATTATACCTGATCAAAGCTGGGAAGCTTTTCAAGGTTACTACATCCATCAAAAACCAATTCCACAAGTTTCGTTAGATTTGCCATAGATGGGTTGATCTCTTTCAATTTCTCACAATTTGAAAGTTGCAAGTATTCCAAATTTGGCATCATAGCAAAATTTGGTGTTTCTAACAATGAGCAACAATTTCTAATATCCAAACGGGAAACGCTCTTTATTTCCTGCATGAGACGAATGGGATTAGTGAAATTGATCAAAACAATTAACTTATAGTACTTTTTAAAAATAACTAAGACTTATTGTCAAGTTGTTTCGTCAATGAGTAAGATCTATATAGCGAATATATATTACATCCTACACTAATAGATATTGTGTACTTGAATTTTGAAGGTTACCTAGCCGGGAAGCTTTTCAAGGTTACCACATTCCTCAAAAACCAATTTCACAAGTTACGTTAGATTTCCCAAAGATGGGTGGATCTCTTTCAAATTCTCACACTTTGAAATCTCGAAATATTTCAAATTTGGCATTATAGCAAAATTTGGTGTTTATAACAAAGAGCTAAAATTTCTAAGATTCAAACTAGTAATGCTCTTCATTTCCTCCATGAGAAGAATGAGATTATTCAAATTCATGAAAACTCTTAACCTAAAAAACTTTTTAAAAATAACTAAGATATATTCTCGAGTAGTTGCATCGATGAGGGAAGTTTTAAATAACCAACATATATTATATACAACACCAACAGATATTGTGTAATTGATTTCACAGATACTTTTTTATTTTATGAAATTTTGAAGCTTGAGAATATGGTGATATTATACCTGGTTAAAAATGGGAAGCATTTCAAGGTTACTACATCCATCAAAAACCAATTCCACAAGTTCCGTTAGATTTCCCAAAGATGGGTGGATCTCTTTCAATTCCTCACACTTTGAAAGGTCTAAATATTTCAAATTTGGCATCATAGCAAAATTTGGTGTTTCTAACAAAGAGCTGCAATTTCTAATATTTAAACAGGAAATGCTCTTTGTTTCCTGCATGAGAAGAATGAGATTAGTGAAATTGATCAAAACTCTTAACTTACAACACTTTTTAAAAATATGTAACTAAGAAATATTGTCAAGCTGTTTTGTCGATAAGTAATTTCCATAATGGGAAGATATAATACATCCAACACCAATAAATATTGTGTACTTGAATTTTGAATTTTGAATTTTTTTAAAATTTGATGCAATTTTAAAGACTGAGATTATGGAGATATTATACCTGGTTAAAGCTAGGAAGCTTTTTAAGGTTACTACATCCATCAAAAACCAATTTCACAAGTTCCGTTAGATTTCCCAAAGATGGGTGGATCTCTTTCAATTTCTCACACTTTGAAAGCACTAAATATTTCAAATTTGGCATCATAGCAAAATTTGGTGTTTCAAACAAAGAGCTACAATTTCTAATATCCAAACGGGTAATGCTCTTTATTTCCTGCATGAGAAGAATAAGATTAGTGAAATTGATCAAAACTTTTAACTTACAATACATTTTAAAAATAACTAACACATATTGTAAAGTAGTTGCGTCAATGAGTAAGTTCTATAATGCAAATATATAATACCTCCGGAAACATTAAATATTGTGTACTTGAATTTTGAAATGTTTTTTCAATTTGATGCATGTTTTAATCTTGGGATTATGGAGATATTATACCTGGTTAAAGCTGGGAAGCCTTTCATGGTTACTACATCCATCAAAAACCAATTTCACAAATTCCGTTAAATTTCCCAAAGATGGGTGGATCTCTTTCAATTTCTCACAGTTTGAAAGCTCTAAATATTTCAAATTTGGCATCATAGCAAAATTTTGTGTTTCTAACAAAGAGCTACAATTTTTAATATCCAAACGGGTAATGCTCTTTATTTCCTGCATGAGAAGAAGGAGATTAGTGAAATTTATCAAAACTCTTAACTTACAATACTTTTTTAAAATAACTAAGACATATTGTGGAGTTGTTGCATCGATGAGGAAGTTCTATAATGCGAATATATAATACATCAAACACCAATAGATAAAGTATACTAGAATTTTGAAATGTTTTTAAATTTGATGCAATTTTGAAGCTTGAGAATATGGAGATATTATACCTGGTTAAAGCTGGGAAGCTTTTCATGGTTACTACATCCATCAAAAACCAATTTCACAAGTTCTGTAAGATTTCCCAAAGATGGGTGGATGTCTTTCAATTTCTCACACTTTGAAAGTAGTAAATATTCCAAATTTGGCATCATAGCAAAATTTGGTGTTTCTAACAAAGAGCTACAATTTCTAATATCCATACGGGTAATGCTCTTTATTTCCTGCATGAGAATAATGAGATTAGTGAAATTGAAAAAAACTCTTAACTTACACTACTTTTTAAAAATAACGATGGCATATTGTTGAGTTGTCGCGTCGATGAGGAAGTTGTATAGCGTGAATATAAAATACCTCCAACACCAATATATACTGTGTATATGAATTTTGAAATGTGTTTCAATTTGATACAATTTTGAAGTTTGAGATTATGGAGATATTATACCTGGTTAAAGCTGGGAAGCTTTTCAAGGTTACTACATCCATCAAAATCAAATTCCACAAGTTCTTTAAGATTTCCCAAAGATGGGTGGATCTCTTTCAATTTCTCACACCCCGAAAGTAGTAAATATTCCAAATTTGGCATCATAGCAAAATTTGGTGTTTCTAACAAAGAGCTACAATTTCTAATATCCAAACGGGTAATGCTTTTTATTTCCTGCATGAGAAGAATGAAATTAGTGAAATTGATGAAAACTATTAACCTAAAAACACTTTTTTAAAATAATTAAGATATATTGTCCAGTTGTTGCGTCGATGAGGAAGATCTATAATGCGAATATATAATACATCCAACACCAATAGATATTGTGTACAATACTTTTGAATTTTTTTTAAATTTGATGCAATTTTGAAGCCTAATATTATGGAGATATTATACCTGGTTAAAGTTGGGAAACTTTTGAAGGTTACTACATCCAAAAAAATCCAATTCCACAAGTTCCGTAAGATTTCTCAAAGATGGGTGGATGCCTTTCAATTTCTCACACTTTGAAAGTAGTAAATATTCCAAATTTGGCATCATAGCAAAATTTGGTGTTTCTAACAAAGAGCTACAATTTCTAATATCCAAACGGGTAATGCTCTTTATTTCCTGCATGAGAAGAATGAGATTAGTTAAATTGTTCAAAACTATTAACTTACAATACTTTTTAAAAATAACTAAGACATACTGTCGAGTTGTTGCGTCGATGAGGAAGTTCTATATTGCGAATTTATAATACATCCAACACCAATATATATTGTGTACATGAATTTTTAAATGTTTTTTTAATTTGATGGAATTTTGGAGCTTGAGTTTATGGAGATATTATACCTGGTTAAAGATGGGAAACTTTTCTAGGTTACAACATCCATCAAAATCAAATTTCACAAGTTTCGTTAAATTTCCCAAAGATGGATGGATCCCTTTCAATTTCTCACAGTTTGAAAGCCCTATATATTCCAAATTTGGCATCATAGCAAAATTTGGCGTTTCTAACAAAGATCTAGAATTTCTAATATCCAAATCTGTAATGCTCTTTATTTCCTGCATGAGAAGAATGTGATTAGTCAAATTAATGAAAACACTTAACCTAAAAAACTTTATAAAAATAACTAAGATATATTGTCCTATTATTGCGTCGATGAGAAAGTTCTATAATGCGTATATATAATACATCCAACACCAATATATATTGTGCACTTGAATTTTGAAATGTTTTTAATTTGATGAAATTTTTGAAGCTTGAGAATATGGAGGTATTATACCTGGTTAAATCTTGGAAGCTTTTCAAGGTTACTACATCCATCAAAATCCAATTCCACAAGTTCCGTAAGATTTCCCAAAGATGGGTGGATCTCTTTCAATTTCTCACACTTTGAAAGCCATAAATATTTCAAATTTGGCATCATAGCAAAATTTGGCGTTTCTAACAAAGATCTACAATTTCTAATATCCAAACGGGTAATGCTCTTTATTTCCTGCATGAGAAGGATATTAGTGAAATTGATCAAAACTCTTAACTTACAATTCTTTTTATAAATAACTGAGACATATTGTCGAATTGTTTCTTGGAAGATGAGGTTCAATAATGCGAATATATAAAACATCCAACACCAATATATATTGTGTACTTCAATTTTCAAATGTTTTTAAATTTGATGCTTGAGATTATGGAGATATTATACCTGGTTTAAGCTGGGAAACTTTTCAAGGTTAGTACATCCATCAAAATCAAATTCCACAAGTTTTGCAAGATTTCCAAAAGATGGGTGGATCTCTTTCAATTTCTCACACTCTGAAAGTTGTAAATATTCCAAATTTGGCATCATAGCAAAATTTGGTGTTTCTAACAAAGAGCTGCAATTTCTAATATCCAAACAGGTAATGCGCTTTATTTCCTGCATGAGAATAATGATCAAAACTCTTAACTTACAATACTTTTTAAAAATAACTAAGACATATTATCGAGTTGTTGCGTCGATGAGAAAGTTCTATAATGGGAATATATGATACATGCAACATCAATATATATTGTGTATTTGAATTTTAAAATGTTTTGTAATTTGATGCAATTTTGATGCTTGAGAATATGGAGATATTATACCTGGTTAAAGCTGGGAAGCTTTTCAATGTTACTACATCCATCAAAATCCAATTTCACAAGTTCCGTAAGATTTCCCAAAGATGGGTGGATCTCTTTCAATTTCTCACACATTGAAAGCCCGAAATATTTCAAATTTGGCATCATAGCAAAATTTGGCGTTTCTAACAAAGAGCTACAATTTTTAATATCCAAGCGGATAATGCTCTTTATTTCCTGCATGAGAAGAAGAAGATTAGTGAAATTGATCAAAACTCTTAACTTACAATACTTTTTAAAAATAACTAAGACATATTGTGGAGTTGTTGCGTCGATGAGGAAGTTCTATAATGCCAATATATATGATACATCCAACACCAATAGATATTGTGTACTAGAATTTTGAAATGTGTTTTAATTTAATGCAATTTTGAAGCTTGAGATTATGGAGAAGTTATACCTGTATAAAGCTGGGAAACTTTTCATGGTTACTACATTAATCAAAAACAAATTTCACATGTTCGGTTAGATTTCCCAAAGATGGGTGGATCACTTTCAATTTTTCACACTTTTGAGAGTACTAAATATTTTAAATTTAGCATCATAGCAAAATTTGGTGTTTCTAACAAAGAGCTACAATTTTTAATATCCAAACGGGTAATGCTCTTTATTTCGTGCATCAGAAGAATGAAGTTAGTGAAATTAATCAAAACTCTTAACTTACAATACTTTTTAAAAATAACTAAGATGTTTAGTCGATGAGAAAGTTCTATTACATATGCGAATATATAATACGTAGGTCCAACACCAATATATATTGTGTACTTGAATTTTGAAATGTTTTTCAATTTGATTCAATTTTGAAACTTGAGATTATGGAGATATTATACCTGGTTAAAGTTGGGAAGCTTTTCAAGGTTACTACATCCATCAAAATCCAATTCCACAAGTTCCGTAAGATTTCCCATAGATTGGTGTATCTCTTTCAATTTCTCACACCCTGAAAGTAGTAAATATTCCAAATTTGGCATCATAGCAAAATTTGGCGTTTCTAATAAAGAGCCACAATTTCTAATATCCAAGCGGCTAATGCTCTCTATTTCCTGCATGAGAAGAATGCTCTTAATTAGTCAAATTGGTGAAAACTATTTACCTAAAAAAAACTTTTTTAAAAATAACTAAGATATTTTGTCCAGTTGTTGCGTCGATGAGGAAGTTCTATAATGCAAATATATAATACATCAAACACCAATATAAATTGTGTAGTTGAATTTTGAAATGTTTTTTAATTTGATGCAATTTTAAAGCTTGAGCTTACGGAGATATTATACCTGGTTAAAGCTGGGAAGCTTTTCAAGGTTACTACATCCATCAAAATCCAATTCCACAAGTTCCGTAAGATTTCCCAAAGATGAGTGGATCTCTTTCAATTTCTCACACTTTGAAAGTAGTAAATATTCCAAATTTGGCATCATAAAAAAATTTGGTGTTTCTGACAAAGATCTACAATGACTAAGATCCAAATGGGTAATGCTCTTCATTTCCTGCAGCATGAGAAGAATGAGATTGTTAAATTGTTCAGAACTCTTAGATTTTAAAACTTTTTAAAAATAACTATCATATATTGCTAAGTTTTTGTTTTAGAGAAATATTGAGTGACTGGAATGAGGAAAGTTGGGAAATGAGATTTTCAAACGTGTAATCACTTTCTATAAGTTTTAAATCTCTCTCAGAAAATCAACATTGTTCAAGATTTAAACTTATGAGATATAAGAAAATGAATGAAATTCTTAAGTTGATTTGTTTAAAAATTTCCTATAGAATTGTAAGACTGAAATATATCAGTGTATTGTAAAAACTTGCAACTATTCTTTGACATGTCTCGCCAAAAATATTTATATAAAATATTTTGACTATTAAGAGTGGTTACATGGAAGTTACGATAGTTCAAAATTTCAACTTCCAAAAGATATATATTAATATCTTAACCATGGGAAAATATAATTACGTAAAGCATGTACTGCATAAATATTTTACGTAATATAAATGTATCTCTGTAGTTTTATATATAATGCATGCAAATTTTTGTGTATGAATTATATACACATATATATTTATAATTTGTATGCACTCGTCAGTGCAAACAAATTTATATATGTATATTATAATTGCTAAGCATATATTTGCATGGAAACAAACTTACGTACTGTAAATCAACATTCTATCCGTATGTATCTGAAGAATTAGTTCAACATATATATCCGAACAGTCATCAGTTTCTCATCCGAAGACTTAATGTCCTTTTCTATCCGAAAAGTTTATTTCAAAACACAATTTTGACTTCTCGGAATCAACTGCACGGAAATTAACTTTTCGGAAGTTAACGTCTCAATTCCGGAACTGAGTATCATTCCGTACGGTTCCAGCCTTTCATAAAACTCATATTTTCCAATTAACTTTCAATGAAACTAAAATAATATTTATAATTCACAACTCCAAATAATTTTGTCCAATAACAAAATAATAGTAGTATAATATTTGTAAAGTAATGTACAATTGTACCGTTATAAAAAGACATACAAAAAATATTAATACCATAATGATCTAAATCATTCCAATAATGCAAAAGCATAATTGAAATATTGAGTTTTGTTCTAAATAATCAAAAGATGATTAATTAAACGAAAAAAAAAAACCTTAACCTAAATTTGTTTTTTGTTTAATGTAAGAAAATGATTTACAAAGTTCATGAATTATAATATTTTATGCTCAACTTTGAATGTTTTGTATTTAGTCGGACTAATTATTTGACCAAAATTTATGTTAAATTTTATATTATATTTATTTTTTAATACTCCGTATATTTTAACATATTTGTAGTATATGTTTAACAATTATGCCAACTCTGACTGGAATGAGGTTCAAACCTAAGACCTTTCTTATAGAAACTAATGAATAAGTTAAGAATAATAAATAGTTAACGGAATATTCCATTACTAAAGTTTATACTAACGGAATTCAGGATTATTTAAGAGAAGAAAATAATATAATAGAGGGTAAATAAGGAAAAACATAAAAAAAAAAAAAATTACTAAAATTAAAATACTTCGTAATATAGACCATTCATTTTAAGAAACAATTATACCAACATTTTTTTGTTCCAGTTAAGGGCCTAACATTATTGTCTCTTATTAGATTTGTAGATTGTAGATATTATAATTGCTAACCATCAATTTCTCATCCAAAGACTCATTTTCTTTTCCATCCGAAGAGTTGATTTCATAAGTCAATTTTGACTTTTCGAAATCAACTGCTCGGAAATTAACTTTTCAGAAGTTAACGTTTCGATTTTGAAACTAAGTACCATTCGGTTCGGTTCCAATCTTTCGTAAAACTCATTTTTTTTTGAATGCTACTGACTCACTCATTTTTTTTTTGAATGCTACTGACTCTATTACAATGTAGTATACACTCATTTTTTTTTTTGAATGCTACTGACTCTATTACAATGTAGTATACCTACTGAAACACAAAGAGCCAATAATGCCTCCACTGAGGCTTGAACTCACAACCCCCCATATGGGAGTACAACCCGGGTGCCATTAGACCACAACTCCAAATATTATTTTAGTTTTTTTGGTAGTACATCTAGAACATTAATCTCCATTATTATATAAATTTCCAACATCTATGCAGATGAGGGAATTTTTATAATCTTAACATATGAATCCAACTCCTCTAGATTTAGTGTATTGCCTTGAATTTTGAAAAAAAATTCTAACATAGTGGTATTGTCAAGATTGAGAAACTTGAGATATGAAACTTACTTGATTGAAGCTGGGAAACTTTCCAAGGTTGCTGCATTTTCTTAAATTCAATTTAACAAGTTTCTTAAGATTTCCAATAGAAGTATGTATTGTTTTTAATTTCCCACAGCCTGAAAGGTTTAAATTCACCAAATTCAGCATTTTTGCAAAATTTGGAGTTTCTAACAAAGAGTTGGATGAGCTCAGATCCAAGTAGGTAAGTTTCTTCATTTCCTGCAAGAGAATATTAAGGATAAAGAAAGGTTGAACTCTATGTTAAATAAGGAAAAAAAGATTAACACCGAGTGCAGAGTTAGTTGGGTAAGAATCAAATACCATTGGGCAAAAAGGGTTTGACCATGGATAATGTGGGAATTTAAGCACCATCAAATTCCTTGGGAGATAATTCATAATGCCTGTCTCTTTAAAAGCTTCAATACTTTCCAGATGAGACTCTGACCTACAATGATAATTTTCTTGATATTTAACAAGGAGCATCTGCAATTTTGTCATCTGTTTGAAAGAGTCAATACAAGGGCTAATACTCTCATCACAGTCGAAGGAAAGCAAAAGACCTTCCACCGCCATAGGCTCCTAAAACAAGAAAACAATATGTACATTAATCATTTTAATTCAACGCAAAATAACATTATTAAAAAAAAAAAACAAAAACATTTGATGATAGCGTATTAAGAAGATATTAAGGCACAATAAATGTATCTTACATCATTAAGGTCGTCAAGCTGCCACCTCCTGCTCCTTTCTTTACTTTCAATACTCAATCCCATCTCATGTATCAAATCATGCATATGAATAAATCCATGTGATTCAAATAGTAGACATCTATCAATAAGCAGAGATATATTTGTATCAGGATATAATTTACAACCATTAAGTACTTCTTTTACAATATCCAGGCGCTCGTCCCGAAAAAAGCATACTATATCCAAAAATACCTTTTTGCACACCTTACACAGTCCTTCATAACTTATCTTAAGCTTTTCAATAACATTCTCATCAGGGATGTCTTTAATCATCTCTAGTTTGCTTTTCCACATTTTTTTATTTGTCTGTCCACGTAGAGAAGAACCCCATACCTTAAGGGCTAATGGAAGACCACTAGCATGAGTTACAAAAGATTTAGATAGATTTTCAAATCCATTCTCCGGAGATTCTTTTTTAAAAGCATGCCAACTAAATAGTTCTAGTGCTTTTTCTTTCTCCAATTTTTTAACTTCATAAGTTTCAACAACAATTGTAAACTGAGTGAATAAATGCTTGTCTCTGGTAGTTATGATGACTCTACTACCATTACAAAGCCATTTACCATCTCCAACCAATTTCTCTAATTGATCCTCATTATCTACATCATCAAGAACAATCAATACTTTCTTCCATTTGAGCCTTTTATGTATCATACGTATTCCTTCATTCACATCATCTATATCAATTGAATTTTCCTTCAAAACTTTTGATAGGAGTTTCTTTTGCAAGGCTTCCAGCCCGTGTTTTCTAACATCAGCAAGAAAACATGAGCCATCAAATTCACTAGAAAATTGATCAAAGGCAACTCTTGCAATGGTTGTTTTCCCAATACCGCCCATACCCCAAAGGCCTAATACTAACTTAACATCTTCATCCCACACTTCCAACTTCATTCTTATTTCTTTAAGACGTGACTCTAATCCCACTAAACCTTTTTCGACACTTGGAGATGGAAGCAGTTTTGATATGTCAGCACTGACTGCTTTGATACACTTTAATTCATACCTGAGATTGAAGACATGGAATTAACTAGTATTTCAAGAAACTCTATATATTACTTACAATTTATATTTATAATTTATAATTAATGAAAAAGAAAAGAAGGTAGGGTGTTGAAAGCAAACCCGTTATACTCATCACCCTGCAAATCGTGCCCTGCAATACTGCCTGCCTCTGTCAAAGCTTTCCTCCATCTTTCAACCCTCCCCTTGCCCTCATTCTCTTCATGTTTGGCAAATGCTTCTTCAAAACTTCCAGTTTGTTTGCGCACATGTGAAGGCTCTATGTCGCAGAAAATTGGCACCACAACCTGGTTGAGATTTTCTTTGCATTCCATGATTTTTGCAAGTTCGTCTAGACACCAGGTTGACGATGCATAATTTTTGGAGAAGACTACAACTGCAAATCTGGATTCTTGAATAGATTGCAGCAGAGCGGGAGCAATCTGCTGTCCTTTCTCCAGCCGCTCGTCATCTTTGAAGGTGTGGAGTCCTTTCAAGTTCAGGCGATCGTAAAGGTGATCAACAAAATTCTTGCGAGTATCTTCACCTCGAAAGCTCAAGAAAACATCATAAGTCAATTTCCGGTTTGATTGTGAAGGAGTATCAGAAGCCGCCATATTTTAGAAGTCGACGACCATACAGCAAACCAATTGGATTGGAGATTCAAATGTATGAGATCCACAAACAAAATACACACCGGATCGGATCGGAGTAATTAAATCAGAGTTACAAGAAGCTAAGTCAACCCCTTGACTTGCCTGAAAAGTATTAGGCTATCTTTTCTCTTCGGCAGATCTGCAACAACTCAACCAGCCATAAAGATGGAAAAAGCAAACCAAGATCTACCGTTGTTGAAGCCGGCCGAGGAATATCATATCGGAGAAGACGGTAGAAATGAAAATAATGAAAGAAAGCAAGAAACAGGACAAATCAAAAAACCAAAGAAAGAATGGGAATGAAAACAAAAAGTCATCTCAGTGGAAATTTCATAGAAAGTTGAAAAGGCTTAAATTTAGTCGGCACCAACGTATGTGAGAGGATCCACTACTTTCTTTAATTACGACTTGACCCACGACTCAATAATTGCATTGGAGTTATTTTCACTTTTGGTCCAAGTATGAGATTATTTCCATATTTGATACTTAATTATTAAAATATTTTATTTTGGTCCCACGAATTTTAAATCTTTGCCACATTTGATCCTGATTATTAAAATTTGTATATTTGGTCCCATGACTTTTAAATCTTTGCCACATTTGGTCCATGACTATTAAAATTTTTAGATTTAATCCATGACTTTTAAATCTTTGACACATTTAGTCCCTAACTATTAAAAATTTCAGATTTGGTCAGGTGATTTTCTAATCCCAAAATTAATAACTAATCTCCCTTCTAATTAAATAAATTGTATTGTTTGTATTAGGGGTGTGCAAACTTCGGATAATTTTAAAACTTCAATTAACGGTTAATTCGGTTCGAAAGGTCGGTTAACTGAAGTTTTTAATATATATATATATATATATATATATATATATATATATATATATATATATATATATATATATATAGAGAGAGAGAGAGAGAGAGAGAGAGAGAGAGAAAGAGAGAGAGAGAGAAAGAGAGAGAGAGAGAGAGAGAGAGAGAGAAGAGGATTATATTCAAATACAAACAATCTTTAAAATGCAAACGTGTGGATTGACTAGGATTGTTAGATTTAGAGATTGGATGGATAGGATTTATTTAATTATTTATGGGAATTTTTATTTAACCGTGCGTTGTTTTTAGGTTAGGGGGGTAATTTTGGGTTTTTACTATTGTGTTTAATCTGATGAAATTACGAGAATTCAATCAGCACTAATTATTTTGTCTTTCCCGATCTCTCTCTCTCCCTTTGCCGTACGTCTGCCAAAGAAGACTCTCCCACGCCGTTTGATTTGCATTCTTCATCAGCGGCAGACGATGGTCGTCGGTGGAGACCGCAGTGGAGCCAAGCGACGGGGACCACCATCTCGGGGCGTAGGTCGAGGTATTTTTTGCCCCCTTTTGTCTTGTTCGATTTAATTTTTTTGGTTGTTTTTATCTTTTTTTTTTTTTGGGGGGTGTTTGTTGGTGTTGGGCGGAGGGTGGTTATGCATGTGTGTTTGACGGCGGGATTGGTGGGCTTACGGTGGTTCAATGGAAATATAGGGGGCTTACGGTGGTTTAGTGGTCCAACGGTGAGATTGGGGCGGGTTTAATAGATTTAGCTTTTTTTTTTTCCTTTTGTACTAGTGTAGTATTTTTTTTTTCTCAATTTTGGGTCTTTTGTGAGGTGTGTGTCGGTGTGTGGGTGCATTGGGGGGGGGGGGCTGCTAGGGGTGTGGTGGCGGGGACCTCCGGCTGTTATCGTGCGAAGCTAGGTGAGGGGGTTTGGGTGTAGAGAGCTGCTGTTGGCAGTTTCAGTCGGGGTGTTGGTGGTGTTTGTTCGACCCGGGGGGGGGGTAGGGGGGAGGGGTTCTGCTGCCAGTGGTCCACCGAACTCTATGGACCACCCCTTAGCCCAGCACGTTAAATTAACCAAAACAATGCCCATAATTTCCTTCTAACACCTCCAGAAGCCCTTTTAAGCTTTAGAAATTGCCATACCAAAATTCCAGAAGCAACTTTTCAATGTTACCCCACATAATTCCAGAAGAATACATCATTCGGCCACCCAATGCAAGATGAAAGTAGGAAAATAAAATCAAAGCAGCAAAGCCTCCCACTGACACACAAACTTATTTTCCACCAATACAGCTTTAGGCTACTATTGCCATCCATTTTTTAGGCTGCCAATCACAAAATGTTCCTACAAATGTGTTGGTGGTGTTTGTTCGACACTGGGGAGGGGGTTCTGTTGGAAGTGGGGTTTTTTTTTTTTTTTTTGGGTTATCTTACTAATTTTTACCAAAGTCCATTGTTTATTTCATTTTGGGTAATGCTCTGTTGTTGAATTTGGTCATTTATGTTTGATATAATGACATGGTTGTGTGCACTCTTCGGTGGGATTAGTTATGGGCTGTTGTGGCAATAGAGGGTGTATGTGGCAGATTTTATTATTTGTTTTGGGTGGATTCATTGTTGTAGACTAAAGCTTTTGTAGTGGATGTCTGATTCATTGTCTTTATTTGAGAGCTTTATGCTTCTGTCCAGGTGTATTCATTGTAGTATTATTATTTTGCATATTAAATCTATTTATAATTATCAAATAAAAGTTAAATGACATTGGTAAATTTACATAAAGGATTAGTTAGTGGGAATGTGAGAGTGTAAAGTACTGTATTCGCTGTGTGTTTGGTTGTATGAGTTGTTGTATGCAAGTATTGTGTTGTTTTTGCGCACTCAGAACGTGTCTTTCAAATCAGTGTGTGCGTGTATGTCATCGAGTTTGTGCCCGACAGATTCGTCCGTGTTTTTGGCGTAGGCATATTGGATGCTAAGATTGTTTGTTTTGATGGGTTGTTGTGTGCAATGCTTGTGTTATTTTTGTTGTGTATCTCATTGGTCTGTGCATGAGTGTGGTGGAGTGTGTGCACGAAAGGTTTTAAATTTACCATTATGTATTTGGGTGTTCTTCTGTTTCATTATTCTGGGGGGATGTTGGTGATTTCTTTTATGTTATTTGGTAATTGCAGGTAAGAGGTCCATGGGTGTGCATCATGATCTTGGTGTCTCCTAGAGTTGTGTTAGTGATGATCAGGGCCGGCCCTGGGCAAGTCTGCCCAGGGCCGCCGCCCTGGGCCCCCAAAATTTGGGGGCCCCTTATTTTAAAAAAAAAAAATTTAGTATATATATACATCACATGCAGCGCAATGCCTCAATCAGCCAATCAACATTCAATTCAAACAAATCTTGAAAGCCAAGCCACAAGTTTATTAACCTAACCTAAATTATATAAGTGCCTTGATTAGGCAGTGCCGCAGTAGGCATCAATTAGACAATTACCGTACGAATTCCGATTTCCGAATTACGAGTTGAGGACGGACAAATCGCAGACGAGACACACACAATTTCTGATTGCAGTCTACACTCTACAACACAGGTATTTGTCTATTATTTAATTTATTTAATGAGTTTTTAATTTGAGTATTTGAGAATTGAGGAATTGCTGTTTGTTTCCTAAAATAAAAATTACAGTTCGTTTCTTAAAAAAAGAATTGTTGTTTGTGAGTTATTTAATTTGAGTTTTTAATTCGTTTCTTGATTAATTATTTATTTATAGAGTTCCTAAATAAATTTTTATTTTTCTTTAGGATTTTATGTCTTCTAGAAAATATTCATCTAGGTTTGAGAAGCGTAAAAAGAAAAGAAAAATTGAGCAACTAACTCAATCTCAAAAGGGAGCTCTTGAAAAATTCATTACAAAAAAAAAAACTCAAATAGATGAGCAAAAAGATGAAGCCAAGGAAAAATTGTTAGATGCTAATCTTCATATAGAAGATCAAGATGATCAAGATGATTGTGAGATTGGAAAAAATTTAAATGATAGTGTGCACAACGATGATAGGTATCACTGTGACAATGAAAATAATAAGAATGTTGAAAATAGTTGTTTAGATGATGTTGGTCACCGTGATAAACCAAATGATTCGCTTTTATTTGACATATATGATCCAAGAAATTGGGATGCCCTTGATTCTAAATTAATAGATATTATTGTGAAAGATGGTCCTAAAAGAGATTTATTAATAAACAAAGGTCCTAAAGATAAATTCTCTAGAAGATTTTCATCAGCATTTTACACAAGATATTTGTCAAATGGAGAGAAGTGTGATCGAGATTGGCTTGTATATTCAAAAAAACTTGATAAGGTGTTTTGTTTTTGTTGCAAGATTTTTAAAAAAGGTATAGGAAAAGGTGTTTTGGTCAATGAAGGTTTTAGGGACTGGACACATCTTGGTGTTAGACTTAAAGAGCATGAAACAAGTGTAGATCATATAACTAATATGACAACTTGGATGGAGTTGGGTCTTAGATTACAAAAAAATGAGACAATTGATAAAGTGGCTCAAGAACAACTTTTGAAAGAAAAAGAATATTGGAGGAAAGTACTATTTAGGATTATTGCAGCTGTGAAGTACCTTGCTAAAAATAACTTGGCATTTCGTGGAACAAGTGAGAAGTTGTATGAGAATAACAATGGGAATTTTTTGGGTCTAATTGAAATGTTGGCTGAGTTTGATCCTATCATTCAAGAGCATGTTTTACGTGCTATAAATCGTGATATTCATCATCATTATCTTGGTCATAAGATTCAAAACGAATTGATACTTATGCTTGCCACTGCAGTTAAAACAAAAGTCATCAAAAAAATCAAAGAAGCAAAATATTTTTCAGTGATATTAGATTGTACTCCTGATGTCAGTCACCAAGAACAAATGTCTTTGATTATAAGATGTGTGGATATATCAACATATCCAATTAAAATAGAAGAGTTCTTCTTGGAATTCTTGGTTGTGAATGACACTACTGGCCAAGGTCTTTTTGAAGTATTACAAAATGTGTTGATATCACTTGATCTTGATATAGATAATGTAAGGGGACAAGGTTATGACAATGGGTCAAATATGAGAGGGAGACATCAAGGTGTACAAAAAAGACTCTTGGATATAAATCGTAGAGCATTTTATACTCCTTGTGGTAGTCATAGTCTTAACTTGACTTTGTGTGACGTTGCAAATAGTTGTGGCAAAGCAAGGGATTTCTTTGGAGTAGTGCAACGTATTTACACAATATTTGCTAATTCCACAAAGAGGTGGCATATCTTGAAAAGTAATGTAACAAATCTAACTCCTAAGCCATTGTCATCTACTCGATGGGAAAGTCGTGTAGAAAGTGTTAAAGCAATTAGATATCAAGTCAGTGATATTCGAGAAGCCCTACTTCAAGTGGCAGATACAGACGGTGATTCTAAAATTCAAAGTGAGGCAAAATCTTTAGCTACAAATGAGCTTAGTAACTTTGAATTTTTGCTAGTCACAATCATTTGGTTCGAAATCTTATCTATGGTCAATATAGTTAGCAAGCAATTACAAACAAAAGATATGCTTCTTGATGTTGCTATTAATTAAATTAAAGGGTTAGTTTCTTTCTTCAAGAATTATAGAGAAAATGGTTTTTCTACTGCCATGGATATTGCAAAGGAAATTGTCACTGAATTAGAAATTGAGCCAGTGTTTCCTCAAAAGCGAAAAATTCGTAGAAAAAGACAATTTGATGAGAGTGCTGATGATACTTCATTATCACCAGAAAAATCTTTTAGGGTTCATTATTTTTTATACATTGTAGATCAAGCTATTATTTCATTGACTCAAAGGTTTGAGCAATATGAAGTATATGAAGGAACTTTTGGTTTTTTGTTTAGTTCTCACAAGTTACAATTGATGGCTGATATGGATTTGAAGTCTTGTTGCATTTGTTTAGAAGCAGCTCTTAAAAGAGATGAGCAGTGTGGTGATATTGACGGAAATGAATTGTATATTGAGCTAAAATTACTTAGAGAGATTTTATCGAAAGAAAATATAGGAGCAGTGAGTATATTGAATTCATTGAAACAGATGGGTTGTTTTCCAAATGCTACTATTGCATATCGAATATTATTGACTATCCCAATTACTGTTGCCTCTGCAGAGAGGAGTTTTTCAAAGTTGAAATTGTTGAAATCTTACTTACGATCAAGTATGTTGCAAGAGAGACTCAATGGATTAGCTTTAATCTCTATTGAAAATGAGATTTTGGAAGAAATTGATATCAAAAGTTTAGTAGATGATTTTGCGTCTAAGTGTGCACGGCGCATTTCACTTTTTAATTAAATGAAATTTTAGATGTATTTTTTTTAATACACTATTTATATTTTGAATTTTTGACACTACTTTTTGAATAACTATTTTTTATATATAAAAATTACTTGAAAAGGGGGCCCAAATTAAAATATTGCACAGGACCCCAATTTTGATTGGAACGGCCCTAGTGATGATGACTTCGTTTCACCACCGTTGGCCTTCCTTGCTAGGCTGCAGGAAGACCCGTTGCGGGGTGCCCCTAATTATGAGATTACTGCAGAAGCGGATGCAATGTTTCCCATTGTGAATGCTATGTTTACACTTGTGATCGTTTAAAGTATTACTTTAAAGTTTTCTGTCCCTTGGGTCTTCTGTAGGATTTTTGGGCTTTTTGACACTTTGTATATAATTATCGGTTGTAACTGTGTTCCTTGGGGTTATTTTGATCGCTAAATAGTGCATATTATAGTTTTTCTTGACTCAAAGATGTCACTTTTATACTAGCTTTATGTTAGTTTTTGAAGTTACTGTTCCACAAATTTTATCGCCTTTGAATGTCCACTTTTGTAACAGTAACTTATTGCTTCCTATTCTTCGGACAACTATGCACACAGTTTTGATATTGTGTGCGTTATTAGGGGGAATACCACGCGTTGTGCACATACGTGAATTTAGCTGTGCACATATGTGCGTTCATTTGTTAGCTAGTGTGCACTCTGTCACTCACAGTACACGAAATAGGTTTGCCATAATTCAAATATACCTCCT
The DNA here is from genome assembly GCF_001879475.1 of Ipomoea nil. Taxonomy (NCBI): domain Eukaryota; kingdom Viridiplantae; phylum Streptophyta; class Magnoliopsida; order Solanales; family Convolvulaceae; genus Ipomoea; species Ipomoea nil. Next base: position 173,132 of record NW_017617409.1, read on the forward strand.
ACAGTAAGGCGCACACACACTTAAACCCACATTTGCACAAACCTATTGCTCCATTATCCCTGTGTGCACCTGAACTGCCAAGTGTGTGCAGCAGTACACTCGTAACTAAATTCTACGTAATGTTCGTTCCAATCTGTATACGTCTTCATACATGTCTTCACTCCATTAATTACCATTACTGCTATGCAGACATTCCACCATATTATAATGTAATAAATTTTTTTAATTACGAAATGCACACATTCCACCATATTATAATGTAATAAATTTTCAAACATTTCAACTAGGTTTATTGTAAATAGTTTTGGTGTCAATCATTGCAAAACACAAAAAACAAATATTCTAAATAATGAAAACAGAAATATACTAAACGAAAACTAATTTGTTTGGACAATTGCGACTATCATGGTGGCCAACGTCGTCCCATGTATGGCACTTCCTCCCCCATTTTTTCTTCTTCTCGGCTACTTTTTCTTTGTTGATTTTTTCTCATTACTACTAGGGCACCAGTATTTGCTTCTGTTTGGGGATATGTCCATGATTCATTCTTGTAATCCTCCAACAGATTGCTCCTCCCCTATAATGACAACATTTAATGTTGGATGTTAGTGCACAAGCCTCTCATTTAAATTCAGACATAAAAAACAGTAGAATCACATGTGCGCACAGTTTATCCCAGTTGCGTACACAGATTATCGTATGCGCACAATCGTGCACTCATTCAAATTTGAGTGTGCACGAGTATTATTTTATGATTATGTATTCTATAGTAAACCTCGTACTGTCCCCATCTAACATGGCTTCGAAACTCATCCTATTCATTCCCTTTTACTCACAATGAATAATACAGTACTAAAGTTTTCCCTACACAAACATGTTATTAATTAATATTTAGAAAAATAAAAGTTTTTAAAAATAAATTCGAAGTAATAAAAATTGCAAGGGTTGTGTTCTAATTAAATATAATATAGAATTAGGAAGAACATTATCGATTCTTTAACTGCTTTGAAGATCATATAATCACATATATTAAATAAATTAATGGTGTTTGCAATTCTAAATAATTAATATATTAATATATTACTAAAGAAGGTAGTGCCATTACATTCTTTTGTGGTTTTTACCGGCCAAAGCAAAGACAAATACAAGAAGGTAGTGTCATTACATTTTTTTAAAATAGGGTTTTGAAAAGAAGGTGATGGCATTGGTACTTTACATATTTTAGTCTAGGGTTTAGAATTAGCACATTTTTATCCAAAGCATGTCAAATCCACACATTTTTGGCTATGACTCTTCACCATTCCCTTAGCGTCTCGCGTGTTGCGGAAGCCATTACATTTCAGTACTAAAGCGAGAATGGGGTGTGGGATCTTCGTTTTTTTCTTGTCCGTGTCCGCGTGGAAACCGTCCGCCGCAGGCGCGCGATTGACGAGGGATTTGCCGACAGCCCCGACGGGGTTGTCGGCATGTCGGTGCTGTGGCTGGTCCCGAGTAACCTCCTCGCGGGTTTCGCGGAGGGTATGAGCGCGGTTGCCCAAAACGAGTTTTACATTTCGGAGTTTCCCGAGAGCATGTCGAGTATGCTTCCAGTCTGTTTCTGCTCGGGATGGGATTCGCGAGCCTTTTAGCGAGCATCGTGATGAACGTTATCAATGATTTCACGGACGGCAAGGGCTGGATATCGAGCAATATAAACAAGGGTCACTATGATTATTATCAATGGATTCTTGGTGGTTTGAGTATGGTTAACTTGTTGCTGTTTTTTGTTTGCAGTAGGGCTTATGGTCAATGTAAAGATGAGAAAATGGAGGGTGTGGTGTTGGGCCCGGAAGATCAGCCACAAATTAAAAACACAAATTGACATTTGACTTAAGCTTGCAAAACTTACAGCTCTTCTTATTCACCAGTCACGAACCCCCTACCCCTACCTGCGAAGTAGAGAAAAACACTGATCTGCAGTGCGATGGGTTGAGATTAACAAAACTGCTACTGTTGAAACCATTGATAATCTCTTGCAGGTACTATTGAGCTCTCTCCATTTGATTCATTCTGTCAATTTCGTTTTGATTTCATAGGTAAAGAATAAAGATTGCTTTTTTACTAGACTGAATTTCAGTAGTTAACCCCAAGTTTACTTGGAATACGATTAGATTTCGTGGCTTGAATAAGAGGAGTGGTACGTCTTGCAAGCTTAAGTCAAATGTCAATTTTTTTTTCTTTTGAGATAAGTCAAACGTCAATTTTAGTCCGGCTAAAAATAGAGAATTTTTCCTCCGGTGAAATTTTGATAAAAAAGTGGTCGGAAGGACATTTTTGCAAAAAAAATAATCTAAAAACATAATAAGTCTCCATCAAAGTTATATCCCTCATTTATGTCCATATTTTTAATGCTAATCATTTTGTACATTGTGCTTTTAGAGTTGTACTATACAATTTTTTGGACAAAAATACCCTTACCGTTATAACTTCCGTTATCTTTTCCGTTACTTACCATGCACATGAATTTACCATATCTTTTCTTATATTCTTTAATTATAACAATATTTGTAAAACATTATATATTCATTATATATTAGATTAATATAATAAATAAATTTTATTTCACTTTGATTTTAATTAGTAAAAATTTGTTAGTTATTTTTAAAAATATAAATATTGGATATATGTTTTTGCGCATCGCGCATAGAAAAGACTAGTAATAATAATAATTGTGGACTAAAATTACAAAGTTTGAAAATCATGGATCAATTTTGATAGTGTCACTATAGTTGTGGACCAAAAGTGCAAAAACCTCATTAAACTACCATCAGGTCGACTATTATGTTGTGACCTGTAATGGAAATGTTTATAATACTCATTTCGAAATTATTATTGTAGCCTCAAGTCCTGAACTATATGATGGGAGGTTAGATATTATTATTGATGGGTTGGATTCTGGTGACTCGATCTCAAGGCACAAATTATGCCCTAGAAACGTGTTCACTATGAATGGTGAACACGCGTTCAAACGGCGTCGTTTTTACGGGAGAAAAATAAAAATTAGTTAATGTGCTGTTAACGGCGTTTTGCATTTTATGTTCAGATTATGAATTTAAATTTATTAAAATATGAATTTTCTATTATGTGATTATGAATTTACAGTATGTAATTATGAATTTTCTGTAAATCCATAATCTCATAACAAAAAATTCATAATCTCATAACAGAGATTATGAATTTTCTGTTATGAGATTATGAATTTACATTTATTAAATTATAAATTTTCTGTTATGAGATTATGAATTTACAGTTATGTAATTATGAATTTTCTGTAAATTCATAATCTCATAACAGAAAATTCATAATTTCATAACAGAAAATTCAAAATCTCATAAAAGAATATTCATAATTTCATAGCTGCACATTCATAAATCAATGCTTGCACATTCATAATTTATGAGTGTTGAAGAATCTTGCGCGAAGAGGAAGTGAAACCGCGAAATGTGAAAATGAAGAAGAAAAGTCGAGAGAGAACAATTAAAAAAAAAAAAAAAAAAAAAAAAACGATAACGGTGCCGTTACCGTTGGGACCGTGATGGTGAACACGGTTCCATGGCATAACGATTGATCTCAAGGGATTCAATTGTTATGTCATGGAACCATGTCCACCTTGAAAGGTAGACACGATTCTATGTTCATAATTACTAAACTTTATGTTTATAATTATAAAACTCTATGTTCATAATTTTTGAACTTTATATTCACAATTACAGAACTTTATGTTCATAATTACTGAACTATGTGTTCATAATTTTTTATCTTCATATTCACAATTATTAAATTCTATATTCACAATTCAGAACTCTATATTCATAATTATAGAACTCTATGTTCATAACTCTATATTCATAATTATAGAACTCTATGTTCATAATTTTTGAACTCTATATTCATAATTGTGATAGTTTTGGAATCAAGATGGACACGATTCAACAACATAATTTGCTCAAGGGATTGGTCTTGGCTCAAGTTCGTTGCAATCTGAAGTTTAAGGTACATGATGACTCACTTATAGAAGGTGTAACTATGAGATATGGGTCCATCAGATTAATAGTTTTTCTTATAAATTATAAAAGAAATAAATTTCTTAAATTGTGAGCATAAATTATAAGTTAATTTCCAAAAGCATAAGAAAAACAATATCCTAAAATATAAGAAGAAAGATATATTTTTGCAAAAATAAAAAAAATATAAAAAATAAAATAAAATAAAATCATAAAAATGGCCTGGATCAAAATCCCCCAGATGTATTTTCCATAAGTCATCGCGTATCCCCTAAACACTCTTATCTTGACAACCTTTTAAAATTATATATTCAAACATTATTTTCTAAACATGTTGTAAAGGTTAGGTGATGCATGGAACCAGGAAGGAATATTGAATATTTAATTTTGTGGCAGGTGGTGACAATGCACATTGAATATATATATATATATATATATATATATATATATATATATATATATATATATATATATATATACACACACAAACAAGAATAAGGGAAAAAATTGGTATAATAATTCTATAAGTAATATTTTAAAAATAAATGATATTTTCCATTTTAAAAGGTTAAAATTCAATTTTCAAAAAAAAAAAAAAAAAAAAAAAAAGGTTAAAATTCACTTTCGGTGGAGAAAAATATACTATAATATATATTGGGGTATTAATGCACGTTTTATATCAATCATTAATAACAATACCACTTCATGCAGTGATATTAATCAGTACATGACGTGCCATCATATCATTGTATTATATATTTTTTTTAATATTTGCTTATTAGGTAAATTCACTATTAACTTCTGATAAGGTCAAATAAATCATTAACTTTATTTTTTATCTTTAAAATTATGTAACATAGACTAATAATTTTTAACAATATCAATCACCATTTGATCGACAGGAGAATATAAATAGATTCATTTTTTTTAACACAGAGTGATATTAATTCATAGTAATCAATAAATAAAAAAGAATAACATTTTAACATCCGATGCTAAAAAAAATTCCGTTGACGTTATTCAATGTTTCATCAAGTAATTATTGACAGCCCAGTTGCCTTCTCCGGTGAGAAGGCAGCCCCTCGCCTTCTCACCGGAGAAGGCGAGGGAGTTCGTTTTTTGTTTTTTTTTTTTTGTTTTTAACTAAATAGTTTTTACCTGTTTACAATTTCAAAATGCTTTATAGCAACTTTTGATCAAAGGGTGGTGCAAATAGCAACGCCCTATATTATATAGTGATTTTAGTGGTTGAAAAATAGCTATATTCCCAAGTATAAAACTTGATGGATTTTGACTATTGAATGGACGGACCAGCTTCTTTCCATGATTTTGTACGGTTGCAAACTCATGCAATAATTAGAATATTACCCCCAATAAATATTGGGTTTTCTTAATAAAGAAAATCATACCTAGAGCCAAGAGAGTTGACTACATTATTACAACATTTATTTATTCAAAACACTCATTAATATAATATATTATCAACTCTCCACGGACGCCAACCTAGTTTTAAAAGCTAGAAATGAGGCCGGCAGACCTATTCGGCGATGGCACCTTCTTGATGAACTCCACCGCTACTTTGACGGAGTTATCGGCGGCGAGGTCGATGAAGGTGGCGGCCTCATTGGACTCGGCGGAGCCGCCGCCGGCCAAGTCAGAGAGCGCCCTGATAATGATGTAAGGTACCTTTTGCTGGTGGCAGACGAGAGCCACGGCGGCGCTCTCCATTTCGACGGGGCTAACGTTAAACTTGTCGTATATGAAACTCCTATAGGCGGCGTTGTCGAGGTATATGCTTGCGCTCGTGCCTCTCTCAACTCTCGTCACCTTTGGAGTGTGGGTTAAACATGTTGTTGCATTTATACACCCTTCCAATTCCAAACCCTACAAAATATCAACTTATGATAAGTGTTATATTTTTTAGGGCTATGATGAAAATAGGTAGACACTATGCACTGAGTTTGTTAGGTCAAGCACCAATTCCCATCGAACAATGGTCTGACTCTGATACTACTTGTACGATCAAGCATTTATTACTTATGCCAAAAGTTATAGTTAGTAGCGAATATGCAACTTTATTTTTTTATAAACCGCCATCACATTTTTGAGACGCTGGATATTGGATTTGGCCTTTACCCTTTCTGGCCTCCGCCCAACAATCATATTCCGCATACCAGGTGCTAGACTTGGCCTTTATCGGCCTCCGTCCAATAGAGTTAATCATATCATGTGATCAAGGATACGAGGAGATAAACAGTAAACTAACCTAGGTTACCCTAAGGGACTGCCTCAAACCAAAAAAGTCAATAGATGGCTTACACTCATGGTTGAAAAAACCGCTAGGCGCTTGGGTGACGCCTAGGCGGCAATTAATAGTAAAATATTATAAACTATTTTAAATATTAACCTAAAAACATATAAGATTTGAACAATTTAGAGTTATTTCGCTCAAAAGGATATCGTTTTGAGTGAAATAATTCATTTAAAAAAGAAGGGAACAATAGCTAATCGGCTGACTAGGAGCTGCCTAGGCAGCCTTGTTAGCACCTAGGAGGCCTTGGCGGTCAGCGCCTAGGCGAAGCTTAGGCGGTCTAGCCGTCCAACGACCTAGGTCACCGATAATGGTGATACGCTAGGCGGCCGACCAGTGCCTATGCGGGATTTTTACAACACTGCTTACACTACAAGTCTTATCAAGTCAAAGTCAATGGTGAAACTAACTTGGCTAAAATTGACCTCAAATATTTTATCCTTTTCTTGTTTGTAAAATTACGTACCTCGAGTGATTGTGCAATTTGGAAGTAATGAGAGTCAACAGGAACCCAAAAGATGTGCTGTCTTTCCTCAGGAGTGGCGTCGACAGGGAAGATTTCCTCAGGTTGATACCAAACGTTGTTGAGAAGGTTGTCTTGAGAGTTGCATTCATCTACGTTTGTGGCGTATTTCGCAAATTTGATGAATCCGATTTCTCTTGTGTAGTCTCCGTTCACTTCTAAAGGCAGTTCATTTTCTGGACCATCTCCATACCTCTGCGCCCATACATTAATTCATAACTATTACATTTTTCTTCCCTACTAAATAAACACCATTTTCAACTAAATTAGTATAATCTCACCATATGTGACAGCTATATGGTGGACCATGGTCTGAAAACGGCACCGTTTCTTTAAGTAAAGAAATGGGCAACCGTTAAATTTTAACAAATTTGCGTATTTTGGATGTGTTCAAAACAAAATGAAACTATAATATATTTAAAATGAAACTGAATAACTTGTCCCGCATGTTGTTTGTATATTATCAAATAAAATTATAATTGAACTGAAATAATACTTTAATTGTGTTGAAATGAAACTCAAGTATATATTTAAAATGATACTCACTCAAAAACCTCCCTTGGAAGTAGTCTTATGCCATCCTGGCCCAATGAGTTCATCCATTCAATAGTCAAGAGCCAACTTATTATATATATTAAAAGTAATTTTGCTATTTTGTCTCTGATCTCTTAATTGTCAAATCTCATTTTTTAAGTAAAGAATATTTAATGGTGGGTATAAAATGTGCATCAAATACTATATATTATATTTTAAAATTTTCTCTACCATAGGTGAAATTCCACCCCTTAAAATGAAAATGATTATTTTTAGAATTGAATATTATTAAATGACATGAATGAACCATTATAACAATATTCTTTTCTTTTTTTCTTTTTTTCTTTTTTCTTGTTGTTTTTGTTTACCTGCCAATTCCAAAGAGCAGTGTGTGACCAGTACTGAGGGATGGCGACATCTCCAATATTGAGAGAAGGATTTGCATTTCCAGCAATTCCATAATGCACAACTCCATACACATCAAATACACTCAACAATAGTTGTGTTGTTATGCCTGCATTTAGCTATAATATAATATAATATATAATAGCATATACAAAACAAAAATTAGAACTTTTAAATGATAATAAAGAAGCTCAAATAGCTAGTAAACCTTAATTACATCTAGCAAAATACACAAAGATGTAACGTTACATACCATGGCAAGGCCAGTCATAACTAAAATGACGGGTTTGCCCTCGATGGTTCCAAACCGAAATCTCCTCCCTTAAAGGATGATAGCATGCAAAGCAAGGGTAAATAAGTAAATTTATATGATTGCATATATGACTTGAACATTTATATATATTAAGGTTTCAAGATGATCAAAAACGTATATTTAATTACCAGCATAGTCGATAATCAGAGTACTAGGTTTATAACTCGAGTGTTCTAGAAGAGGATTCATCTCGAACATGTTCGGAATGACCACCCCGAGATAAGGCCCTTTCTTGTTGGCGTTTTCAATAAGCATTCTTGTCTTTCCATCATCTAACAAAGACCCATTTGCCCCTTCTTTTAGGGCTTGCAGAACCAAGAAGAGGAAAAGAAATGCAGAGAAAAATGTAGAGGAAGCCATGGGTGAGAGTGACAGTGAGGAAGAGAGAGTTTGGAATGGGTGAATTGTGGTGTCATGTGGAGATTATATTTAAAAGAAGGATGAAATTATTGCATGCTAGAAGTTAAGAAATTAAATCTTCACGTTGTCACATTTTTCATGCCAAAATAAGTAGTTGGAATATTATAGGTTTCAATCAAATTATATATAAAATAATAATAATAATATATGCTTATAATCTTCATCTTTTCATGATTATAAAATTTTAAGTATTATATTTGAAATACTTCAAATCAGATCAATTATTTCACTCAATGTAACTTGCTTTAATTATTGGACGTAAAAAATTTTAAAAAACTTTAAAAAAAAACAAAAAAAAACAAAACAAAACAAAACAAAAAACAAACAAACAAATAATCTTTATTATGTTTAATATTATATTCATCCCACTCACACCGTAGAATGACATGGAGTGGATACTTATTGTGGATGTCCACTTCAATATTAATGGTTGGGCGTCGGCCGGATTGGCCGAGTTTAGCCCCTACTCGATTCGTGACGTGGCGCTGTGGCTTTCCATGGAGAGATGTAGTTAAGTAGTTAATGTCCACCTACCTATCACCAATTGGTTTTAAGTAGGATATGGCAACCAGGTACCATAGAACTCTGTGGTTAAGCGTGTTTGACTTCCGGCAATTCGGGGATGGGTGACCCCCTGTGAAATGAGCATAGTGTAGCGCTGAGATCCAACAATTGGTATCAGAGCCAAGGTCACGGGATCGGATCAAAGGTTGCGGCAGGTGCTGGGAGGAGGATTGTTGGGCGTCGGCCTTATAGGTTAATAATGTTATAAATAAATTATTTGAATATAATTTTATTGTGCAAACCAATAAACCTAGTATTAGACTTAACCTTCTATCAATTCAAACAATCGTTATATCCTACACCACGGCGCACATAGCACTGTGCGCCGCGTGCCTCCCAAAACGACGTCGTTTTGGGGTCGTGTTGGGATGCGCGGTAAGAAGTTGCTGAGATTATGTGTATTCGTTCACAACGTTATGTGTATTCGTTCACAACGTTATGTGTATTGGTTCATACAGTTATGTGTATTTTTTATACAATTATGTACATTGTTTTTATACAATTATGTACATCCGAATCAGAAAATTTGTGTGTATTATGTTAAGAGTTGATGTGTATTATGTTAAAAGTTTATGTTTATTATGTATTATGTTAGATTATGTGTATTATCTTTTAAAAAGAGTATGTATATTTTGTTATAACATTATGTGTATTCATGTATAACATTATGTGTATTCAAGTATAACATTATGTACATTCTTGAACAGCGGGTTTTTTTTTAAAGAAAAGCCTACTGCCATTCACTGGGGCGGGAAATTTCAAAAAAAAAAAATAATTAAAACGACGTCGTTTTGCATCTGGGCGCATAGTGCAATGTACGCCGTGGTGTAGGATATAAATTGCCCAATTCAAATATGTCATATATGGGGAAATGTACAATTATAATGCATGTTTGGCCGGATTTCCATTATGGCAGTGTTTGATACAAGCTAGCTAAGGTCACATGAATACATATACCCAATTGTCACAAAAGTATGGTTGTGGGAGAGTTCTATATGTTTCAAACAAAATTGAAAAACAACAAACAAATCCTAATCGTCGCTGCATAAGCAAAAAATTTAAATAATGATCGATGCCTTGCAATTATTAAATTATGGTAATATCTCATTATTTAAAATCCTAATCTTTTGCTGCGTAAGCAAATTTTTAAAATAATTATGTGTTTGCACCTATTAAATATGGAAATCTATCCTGATGGAATTAATTAATTGGGGTGATCCAAATTAACTAAATCTGATTAATTAAAGATGAAAGTATGTAAAAACAGAGGTAGTTTGAAGGAATGACGTAATCTTATAATTGTATTAACCGTTCAAGGGATGTATTGGGAAGACAATTCGTGTTCTAACTGAGGACAAATGGTTCATTTTTATACACGGTTTCCTCTCGTACGTAATTGTCCCACATGAATTGGGCGCCACCCACTCGGGCAGGTAGTTATAGCACCCTCTTGACCATGTATTCGACTATTCGCCTACCTCAGCCGAGGCGTCGACCTGTCCTCTTGGGCTCGGCTCGGGTCGCTCGAGAGCATCGCTTCACGTAGGTCCATTCACGAATGCACATGTAACTACTCCATAATCTCCACCGTCATCCAACCATGCTTGAAAGTAGATTGCAAGCATTCAATTATTGCATGCTAGAAGTTAAGAAATTGAATCTACATGTTGGCTCTGTTTGATAACATAGTTATCTTATTAGTCAATTTTGACTTATTTGACCACTATTAGTTGTTTGACTTAGTTAAACAATCAATATGAATGCTTATCATCTTCATCTTTTGATGATTATAAAGTTTTAAGTATTATATTTGAAATACTTTAAATCAGATAAATTATTCCAGTCAGTGTAGCTTGCTTTAATTATTGGGACATAAAAAAAAATTAAAAACTGAAAATAAAAATAAAATAAAATAACACACAAACATTATTTATTACAAAGGAAGGGGATACCCATACAATCTACGCTCAATCGATCATATTTTGTGTTGAAATATAATTTTAACATTATATTCATCTTACTTTTGTGTGTTGAAATTTTAACATTATATTCATCCTACTCATGTACACACCGTTGAGTGGCATGGGGTGATACTACTGGAAATTATGAAATTTCTGACCACCTGAAAGTGATCTTAAATCAAGTCGAAAATCTTGTTTCGACCACTTTTAGTATCCGAAAATCCTTTGTTGCTATTTCCGACCACTGCCACCTGCAATTTCATAATTTCCAGTAGTGTGATATCTATTGTGGATGTCCATATTAGTACAAAAATGATTTTAAAAAATCTAAGAATATGCGTAAGTTTAAACATCAAACGCGTAAAGTGGGAGCGATGGCATTTTTGTAAGAGTTAATACCCATTTTGATCCCTCGACTATTAAGTAATACGCAATTTAGTCTCAACCTATTAAAAGTACCCAATTTAATTCTCTAACTTGTAAAATCATACCCAATTTGGTCCTCTGTTACAATTTTGACATCCATCCACCGTTATAAAGAGGGGCAAAAAGGTCATTTTATCTATAGTCGAGGGACGAAATTTTATCTATAGTCAAGGGACCAAAATGGATATTAACTACTATTATTATTATTATTATTATTATTATTATTATTATTATTATTATTATTATTATTATTATTATTATTATTATTATTATTATTATTATTATTGTTATTATTATTATTATTATTATTATTATTATTATTATTATTATTATTATTATTATTATTATAATAATAATAATAATAATAATAATAATAATAATAATAATAATAATAATAATAAGGTTCAAATTGGTTACTAAACGTGACCTGAAAATGCAATTAGGCCACTAAACACTCTGAATGTATGCAATTTCACCTGATAGCATGTCACCATCCATTTCAGCAGGTTACCTGCTTACGTGGTAGTTGAGTTGGCATTTTTAATTATTTATAATAATAAATTTTTTTAAAAAATTAAAAATTAAAAAAAAAAGATAATATAAGGGAGAAATATTACCACCCACCCGGTGTTTTTTTAAAAGTTCCCTAAAAAAGATAATATAAGATAAAAAAAATTATAAATATTACCAACCACCCCGACATTTTTTTTTATAAAAAAAGTCATTTTTAAAAAAAAAATTATTAAAAATTATTAAAAATGTCAACTCAGTTGCCACGTAAGCAGGTAACCTGCTGAAATAGATGGTAACCTGCTATCAGGTGAAATTGCATACATTTGGAGTGTTCAGTGGCCTAACTGCACTTTTTTTTTTTGTTCAGTGGCCTAATTGCATTTTCAGGTTACGTTAAGTGGTCAATTTGAACATTTAATAATAATAATAATAATAATAATAATAATAATAATAATAATAATAATAATAATAATAATAATAATAATAATAATAACAATAACAATAACAATAATAACAATAATAATAACAATAATAATAATCCTTTATATAATAAAGCTATATGATTTTGGGAAATAATTAATGTTACAATTAATGCCACAACATCCTTTATTATAAATAAATAAATAAAAAAAAGCATAACATTTTAAAAATAAAATAGCTATATATTATATAATCATATAAAAAATATACTTTTAAAAAATAAAATAGCTATATATTATATAATCATATAAAAAATATGTTCAATTAGAGTTTAAATTTACACATACAAAATTTGAAATTTGCTTTCCAAATGTAATTATCTTAGTTATTATTGTATTGTGAAAATTATAATATAGATGAAATACAATTAAGAATAAATCAATGTAATTATGTAAATTCTCTCTATAAGTTTATTTGAATATGCACATAATTAGAGATTATATTAACCATACAAAATTATAATTTTAATATTAATATTAATGTTAATTGTAATTTTGTATTCTATAAAAATAATAAATACTTGACCAATGGAAGCTCAAAAATATTATTATATTAAATAATTTAAAATATTTTAGTTTTTCTATTTTTTATTTATATTTATAATAACATAATTTTTTCCCGTGCATCGCGCAGGTGAATTACTAGTAATAATAATAATAATAATAACAACAACAACAACAACAACAACAACAACAATAATAATAATAATAATAATAATAATAATAATAATAATAATAATAATAATAATAGTTAATACCCATTTTGGTCCCTCGACTATAGATATAATGACCTTTTTGCCCCTCTTTATAGCGGTGGATGGAAGACAATTGTAACGGAGGACCAAATTGGATATGATTTTACAAGTTAGATGACTAAATTGGGTACTTTTAATAGGTTGGGACTAAAATGGGTATTTACTCCATTTGTAATTGAAATTCCACTATATAATTATTATTTTTTTAATGAAAAAACAATCTGCGTCAAGTTCTTAAACTTCGTATGCAAATTGTCAAGCTGCTTATTTAGAAGGACTATCTGTGTCCGAAGCTCTCGCACTTCGAATGCAGATTGTTAGGGCTTTTCTGAACAAAACCACCCCCAGCCCATCGTCTTCCCCACAAGGTCTGCCATCTTCTCTATTCCAGCGAACAAAGACCCCCACAACCGCCGCTATCCATCTCTCCCTCTACCGGTCATCCATCGTCGCTCGCCGTCCCTCGTCCAACAATCGTCGCTCGCCTCCATCGTCTTCCCCCTACATTGTCTTCTCTGCTCATCCATCATTTTCTCGCCTCCATATCTCGTCACCACTCCGCTATTCTCTGCTGCCATTGGCGTTCCATCATTGGTGCTCTTGTTAATTAATTCCGGATATTCCATTAATTAATTAACACGGACCCCTGGGTTAATTAATTCCATCATTGGTGCTCTTGTTGAGAGCGGCTGTACAAGCTCGAGTGCTCTCCATAATCAACATATTTCAACGAAACCGACCTTCAAACAATGACTCAGATCCCATTTCAATAGCCCTTCGATCCAGATTGCATTGTTCATGTACAATTATATGAAAATCATGCCGGAATAAAAGTTCCATGGCCGCCCGACGTACGACGCAGTGGAGTCTCCAAAAGCCATCACCTCTGGCTCCGTTGTCTCTCCAATCTTGGCCGAGATTCCACTGCTCTCGAACACGATCTCACCGTCGTTGAAGATGAAGTCTGACGACGATCTCAAATTCCTGGTAGGACTATCGCGTCGAGTGTACGAGGAACACGATAACTACGATCGCACATCGAAATAACGCGGCACAGACAAATCAGAATCCGATTTGAATGACACTGTGCATAGGATAATACTATACGTGCTGAAGGTTTTCCTGCTCAAATCTTATTATGCACACATACGTGACCATAATTACTATATATTTATTGTGTAATCGCCGAAAGTTTTGGATCGGAGATGGCAGGGATCGGATGTCACCATTATTTCTGGCAGCCACAACTTCATCTACCGATCTTCATTAAAACCCATGCTGAGCACGACGGCCTGCAATTTCGACATGTACATTTCTTAGATCCTTGATGAAGGATCGTCGCGGATGCATTCGCTTACTGCAGCAGAATTGCAAATCCCAATGGCGCGAATGATCCTGGTCTAGGTTTACAACGTAACATGAGTTTATCAGTCGAAGCCATTCACAATCGATAGTGCTAGCTTTTTTCATGCTTGCCGTCTCCTTTGACATTCTTAGCCGCACATTCTCTGATCGCGAAAACTAGGGGTTCCTAATTATTCTCTCCATGATCCTGATCTTCCTCACTAGCGTCGGATCGCTTCTCGTGTCAGCAATACTAATCAGATTCGGCATTGCGTGCGTCCGCGGTACGTTCAGGGATCCGAAGTACATGCTCTCGGATGGTCATGAACGGAATGGAATGGTTTTGGATTGCTCGAATTCATTAGCGGCACTGGATTCATGGCATTTGCTAACGTTCCCGACATACCTCCCAAGTCTGATCGTTAGATGTCCAAGGAACTACATATCTTCTAAAAGTTATGTCCAAGACCAGAGCTGCTCCAATATAAACATAGAAGTTCTTCCTTTACTCTCATCTCCATGAATTTGAAGACCAGAGATGCATGCATGGATGAACTGACGTTTATTTTCTTTACTCTCGAGCAGAAGACTATCTAAAAGATCTTTCAGAAGTTTGTCACAATCATTAATCAGCTTTGTCTTCTGGACAACCAACCTTCTAATGACAATTAAAGCTTCAAGGTGTGGTTTGTTAATTTCCTTTATTATTATCATATGGTTATGCTTATGCAGCAGAGGATGCATCGGAGAAAATAAATGGGTTAGTCATTGGCAAAGAGACAGTTCGCCTCTCCTGGGGTTGAACTCCATGGAACAAGAAGCATGGGAGAAACGAGAATAATGGTCAATGAAATGTGGCTTAGGAAGGCAAAAGTATGGTAAATATGGATATATATTTACCTCACAGAATAGGGATCACTTTTCTAGTAGTCGGTCTTGATTTAATCAGAGAACAGGCCACAAATGCTGGACAATATAATACTCCTTCTTGGTTGGTAAGGAGTCCAGATTACAAAACTATTATCCCACCTCAATGTGGCAGGTGATCTCTCCAAAATTTGCAGTGGTGTGTCCACGAGATATGTGGCAGTGGTATTGGCAATTCATCTAATTGCAATTTTTTATATTATTATTATTATTATTGGTTCTCCTTAGTGGCGTTGTGAGGTCCGACCTCGCCTGGGCAAAATAATTAATATATCCATGGTCACGGTCGTGCGCGCCAGCCCTGACCTTGGCACTCCCTAGCGGTGGTACGGGATCCGCCCCCGCCCACTGCTTGATGGAAGAGCCTATTATTGGCATATTCCATGTATGTTGGTCCGACCAACAATCTGTTTTATTAGAATAAAATATTTGTTGGATTGCAAAATTAGTCCAAGTTTGGCAAATTTTTCCATTCCGAGGTGGGAGAGGGGCCGGGACCAAGGACCCCAGACCGACGGTCCCTGAATTTAATTCCAATTTGTTCGAGCTTGCTCGCTCTATTCCCTAAGGGCAGGCACGGGATCCGACCTCGCGTACCAACCCCGACGGAAGAGCCTAACGACCCAATGTCAAATGACTCGGGTCAAAGCGCTATCACCCTAAGGGGGCACGAGGTCTGGCCTCGCGTACCAACCCCGACGGAAGAGCCTAACGGCCCAGTGTCAAATGACTCAGGTCAAAGCGCTATCACCCTAAGGGGGCACGAGGTCTGACCTCGCGTACTAACCCCGACGGAAGAGCTCGGTGGCTTAGTCCGGTAGGACTCGGCCAAAGCGGCTTGCGCACCCTAAGGGGGCACGAGGTCCGACCTCGCGTACCAACCCCGACGGGAGAATCCGATGGCTTAGTCCGGCAGGACTTGGCTCATGCCGGTAGCGCACCCTAAGGGGGCACGAGGTCCAACCTCGCGTACCAACCCCAACGGAAGAGCTCGGTGGCTTAGTCCAGCAGGACTAGGCCCAAGCGGCTAACGTACCCTAAGGGGGCACGAGGTCCGACCTCGCGTACCAACCCCAACGGAAGAGTTTTTGGACCAAGAGTACCCTTGGCCAAATAACTACATACTACGTAAAAAAAAAGAAAAAAAAAAAAAAAAAAAAGCAAAATAACGCGAGCAAGAATCTAATAAACGACCATGCGTCGTCTAGACAGCCCGCTCTCGAACGGAGAGGGCTCGAATCACGGATTAAGGTGCGAAGCTAAAAGCTTAAAAGGTGTTGGAATAAGCGAAATATTTTTTTAAGTTGACCCTGAAGCATTCATCCAAGCATGGAGTCCCGAGCAGTTTCAATTGGGCCAAACGTTTACTCTCTCGTTGTCGACAACTCGCAACTCAGAGAGTGGGGGACTGATGATGGATATATTGAAAATGACCCAATAATAATAGAGACCCGGGGTCCAGGATGTATAACACGAGCAGCCCAAGAAGACTCTCAAGCCCGGAGCCTGCCTACCGGCCGAGAATGATGGGCCTTGACTTAGTCTCACGGCCCACCGCATGGGCTTGGACTTATTCCTACGGCCCACTGCATGGGCCTTAACTTAGTCTTTTGGCCCATCGTGCAATTAGCGATTTAGTTATGGTTATTTTGTATAAATAGGCATGTGTTTGTCCTATTAAGGGGACACCTTCTATCTTGTCTCGGTCTTCTACGATAATAGCTTTACACCTGTTGTAATCGGCTTATCAATTCACTAATCAATACAAAATTGTCTCCGCGATATATATTTATTTCGCCATTATTTTACCTTGGCTATCCATTTATCATTTCATTTATTTATAGGATTTAATAACTCAGACCCCCGGGTTAATTAAATCCATCATATTATATTATACATAATGTATTATGTATTATAGGGTATCTAAGTAGGGTTTAGTGTTGCTACTAATTTGTCTCCTATAATTTGGCTGCTAATGGTTCTCTTTTTCTAATTTGTTTAACATCAAAGGGGTTGGTGTTTACTGAATCACTGTGACAAGACAGCCAAGCAAGATGCGACTTTTCTACTAGTTGTATTTCGAAATTGTTGTTTGTATAGCATGTGCATTACAACTCTTTGTTAATTTGCCTGAAAGAACATGATGGTTTTTGGGTTTTCGGGCCCAAGGAGGTCCAACACAACCTTAAGCTGGAGGATACACCTTTCACAAAAAGTCTAGATTTTAGTGAAGTATGATGCTCAATAGTGCTCTCTATTCCCTCTCCGGGTTTTCTCAATCTGCCTCATACAAGGGTGGATGAGCCCTTTTTATAGTGGCTCCTCCTCTACTGACTTAAAGGCTCATGATGGCCGACTTAAAGATTACATTCAATGTGCCGAGCCGTTGGGCGACGTTACGGACTCTGCCAACGGCTCTCTTTGGCTAGTAACTGGCGGACCGAGTCCGGCCTTTAATGCCTCAACGGCTCCTTGTCTTAACTGCTTTGAAGGCTCCATCATCGGCTTTCCGGACCGAGTCTTCCCCTGGGCCGGGCCTAGACCGACTCCTCGTCTCTGTTTGGCATTGGGTCGTCCTTCCGGGCTCTGAACTGGGCCTCCCTCTTTGGACCTGGGCCGAGTCCTGGACTCGGCCCATGCATTCTTTCTGGGCCTCTTTTCTTGGGCCGGGGTTCTCACCCCATCAACTAGTCCCTCACTTTTCCCTACCCGGTCCACCAACCTGGGTTTGGAAAAGTAGTAACCATCTCCTACTCACCGAATCCGTGCCTTGAATGACTCAGGATTGGCCCAGATTATTCGCTATCTCCCGGATCTCGCGGGACCGTTCTGATCTCCTCGGCCTGGCCTGGCACCTATAAATGACCTTGGCCGTTCTTCTCTTAACTTACTAATTCCTCATGGGTCGCTCACCACTGAAAGGGAAGCGGATTGACTTTGGGTCGCCCCGGCGCCCCTTGCCTTCGAAACGGACTCGGCCTGAAAGGGAGCCTAAAAGGAAGGCTCCCCGTCCGACTCCACAGAGATCACCTGTTGGCGCTACCTCCATGGCTCTTCATCCGTAGACTCCTGCTCGTCGTGAAGTCGCTCCGACTTCTCGCCCTTCTTCTCCTCCGGGGTCTGCTCGAGTAACTTCCCCAAGCGGGACCGTTGTTGACGTGCCTGTCCCAGAGCAGCTGACCTTCCGTATGACCTTTTCTATTCCTCTGGATGACTTGGATGGTCCGGTTACAGGGCTAATGAACGAGGAAGACTTTGCTCGTTATCAGGAGATGTACCCGGACGACGAAGAGCTAGTTGTGCCACCACTCATGCCGGCGTTCTGGGACTCGCTTTGCCCACCCCCTCCTGGACCATCGGGAGGGTTCTTTGGAAGCGACTCCTCTTCGCCGAGTGAGTGATCTTTGTGAACTGGGGTCGGCCGGATTCTCTAGAGGGGTAGTTCTTCTTAGGAGCACTTGCTTACTCTGTAATAAGCTCCTTGTAACCTGCACCTTCTTTATCTTATAATAAAATATTTTCGGCCTTCAGTTTTCATCTTTTTCAGTATATTTGGTGCACTCGACGTCTCAATTGTCAAGGAGTCGGCTGCGATGTCGAGTCCTCCCTCCGCTTGACACCTGTAGAATCTCGCTTCCCAGGGCGAGCCAGGCTTTTTTCAGTTTAGCGTGCGAATCTCACCCTTCCCGAGCTAATTGGATGTGATTAGTCTCTGACAGAGATTCGCGCTGCCCATCCAATCCGGCTCAGTTGTTATGTCAGTTATGATTCCCTCCGTGATTTGCGCCTCGGTCGTCGCTCTCTCGAGGCTCTATATAAGGGCTTTTGGTAGCTCTGTGCTTTCTCACCATTTTACATCTCAAAACCTCAAGCTATGAGTTTCAGGGACGGTGATCGTCGTTGGTCCATCCGTAATAAGGAGCATGCCCGGCAGGAGGAGCTCCGGCGGAAGAGGGCGGCTAGCGGAAGGTACCTGGTGGGCGACTCCACTTCTGATCCCATCGTGGTGCCTCCTGACATGCTTGATCTGATGGTCGTGGAGCCGGAGGAGGACGAGATGGAGCCCATGGTAGAAGACCCGGAGCCAGAGGGGGACCTAGACTGGGAGGCTCCTCCGCTTTTTGGCGTGGCCATGTCACCGAGTGCTCTGGAGAGGCCCCTGCGGATGGTCGTAGATGGGAAGCCTGCTGTGTATCTGGATGAACTGCCCGAGCCCGAGCCTGAGCCGAATCCGTTGCCTTTCCGCCCCCACTACTACTTGGAGGGTCCGCAGCCGGTGCGTCACGCGGAGGAGGAGGAAGTTAAGCCCTAGGCCCGTCTTTTCTGTGTAATGCTTGTGGCCGAGTCCTCGGCCTTGTACCCCTGTCTTTATGGAATAAAATCTCGTTCTTACTTTTCGGTTCTTAGTTTTTGCGTGTTCCTTTGGCCGACTCTTGGTCGTCATGACCGACTTGTAGACTCTGTCCGACTAAGCCCTGTGGGTGAAGGACTCGGCAAATTTGTCGGCCGACCTTGCAACCTGAAGCTCGTCCGGGCTTCTCTATTTGGCCGGATCCAGCCGGGTCACTTCTAGAAACTTCCAGCGTGATCTGGATGGGCCCCCATAGCTTTTGCCTTGATGGGCCTTTGGCCTGGCAGGCCGGGTCATCGTCACTCAGCCTTGGCCTAGGGTAGACGCGCCGCCTGCGGGCTAGCCCTAGGCCTGAACCGTCGTTCCGCCCATCGAGGCATTAAATGCGGCGTCCCTTCGACGTCTTGTCGCCTCCGATTCCTCCACTACGGAGGTGCCGCGTGGCAGCCTCTTGGACTTCATTCTCCCTTTAAAAGGCCTTTTCCTTCCATTCTTCTTCTTCAATTCTCCCACCAAGCTTCTGCTCTTTCATCGTCTTCTCAGCCTCAACTCCAATCTGTAAGTAATGCCTTCCTCTTCTCATTCTTCTTCTTCCTCCCGTCGGCCGTCTTTTGGCAATCCGGCGGGGACCTCTCCATCATCCTCTTCTTCTTCCTCCGTCGCCCGCCGCCTGGAAATGCCGGCGGGCTTCCAGGCGGTGTCTTCTTCTTCTTTCTTAGCCCCTTCTTCTTCTGGGGCGGCCACTCCGATGAGCCCAGCCCCGTTAACTACGGTGGCGGCTTTGCCGGGCGGCGTTGTACGGCCGCGAGGCAAGTTTGACTCGGTTGTCCGGCCGTCCGGTCTTCCGTCGTCGGCCACAGCGGCGGACCTGGATATGGCCCGCTTTCTGCTTGGCCCTTCGGCCATGCTCGTTGCGGCGGAGAGCCGGCCTATCCACGACCCACCGGAGGGTTTTGTGGGTATCCATTTGCACTCGGTTGCATTCGGCTTCCGAGTGCCCCCACACCCATTTCTTTCGCTTCTCTTTCGGCATTATAACTTGGTCCCGGGCCAGTTAGTGCCTAACTCTCATCGACTCCTGACCAGCTTCATCAATCTCTGCCATTGGTGGCAGTGCGAGCCAGATTTGGACCTATTCCGGTACCTCTTTACCGTGAACAAGGTCGGCTCTCACTCACCCGGCTTCATCCAAGTCGCCGCCCGTCCGGGGCGACAACTTTTCGAGGGGTTGTCCGACTCGATAAAAGAGTGGAAGCCCCTTTATTTCTTCGTCCGACCTCGCTCCTCTTCCTTCACCTTTCCGACCCTCTGGCCGGCGACTCTCTTCAAGCCCTGCTCTCGGCGCGCCGTCTTTACGGAGGATGCTGTCATGGGCGGCGACTTCTTGAAGGGCTTCGGGCCGTACTCCGTCAAGTACTGGTCCCGAGTCCGGGCCATGGCCAAGCATGGCCTTCTGCCGGAGGGCGCCGCCACCGTAGGTAGCGTCTTTTTCATCTCTTTCTCGACTTGCTTCTTATTTCCTACGGGAACACTCACAAGTGAGTGGATTTCTTTTACAGGTCCGTACGATTCCGACTCTTCCAGCTCCGGCGAAGCAATCGCACCGACTCCCGAGATGGCAAATAGAGCGGAAAAGATGAGGCGTCGCTTGACGCAACGCTCTACCGGTGCTGCCACTGCGTCCTCTTCTCAGTCGTCGCCAGTGGTTCGACCGACTCCTCCACCTTCCCACAACGTGGTCGACCTCACGCCTTCGCCCGTGGTATCGCCCAGTCGGCAGCCGCCTCCTCCCTCTACTGAGAGTCCGAGCTCTAAGCGGCCTGCTGAGCATACGGAGGGGCCGACTCCGAAGAGGATCAGGCTGTGCCACGAGGTGGACGAGGATGCCCAAATCTGGATGGCCAACACCTCCATTCGCAAGTGGTGCAAGGATGTCCTTCTGCCAAAGGATGTGGAGTCGACCCGTGCTCTTGGCGACGGGTTCATCATCGAGGCCTTGCTCCGGCAGTCGTATCGCGTAAGTGTTACCCATTCGGCCTCTCCCTCTGTTTACTTTCTTTTTTCCTTTTCCGTTCGACTGACGGTTTGGTGTGCAGGACCTCACCCTCCAGATGGAACTGGGCAATCGGTTCCAGGGCTTTAGGAATGATATACGGGCCATGGCCGCCAAACAGCGCCAGACAGAGGAAGCTCTCCTGGAAGAGCAGGCGAAGCAACTCAAGATGGTGGAGGTGCACAACGCCGAGCTGCTGAGGGTCACCCGTCAATGGGAGGAGGAGAGGGGCAAAGTGGCCACGATCGCCGCGACTTCTATCGCAGATTATAAGAAGTCGGCGGCCTTCGAGGCGGATGTGCAGGCGGCGGTGGCAGCTCGGAGGAGAGAGGTGGCCAAGGAGTGGCTGGCGACCCCAGAGGGCGATGATTTCCTCCTCGACCTGGGTGAGCGAGATTACCGCCTCGGCTTCCGCGAGGCGCAGATGGAGATTCACGCCACCTTGTTGGCCCGCGACTCTTCGTTCACTCCCGAGAGCTGGGGCCTCAAGCCGGTGCTGGACGCTGAGGGGTCGGCCGCGCTTACTGACCCGGTGACTCTTCCTGCGGCGACGCCTCCAGAGCTCGCCGAGTCCTTTCCTCAGGCGGAGGAACCTTCCTCTGTTCCCCTTGCTGGACCATCGGCGGGGGCGCAAGTTGAGGGGGTCGCCGTCGATACCCCTCCCCCTGTAGCCTAGGGTCTTTTTTAGAATAGACCCTCTTTTGTAAGGGTTGGCCTCCTTATCGGCCGTATTTTAATAAAAAACAGCTTTCCCTTCTCTTTTCACGAAGTTTGTTTTTGGGGTTCTTTTAATATTGGCATTCTTCTAAGGTTTTGAATCTTACTCAGTTGAGGCGACTCCCTTACGCTTTTCTCTCGGAAGCATCTAAGGATCGGGGGTCGAGGCCCTCGTTTCCTAGCTTCCTTTTGCCGAGTCCCTCAGTCGAGGCGACCCTTTAAGCTTTCTCCGTTCTCGGAAACGGTTTAGGGTCAGTGCCCCGTCGTTTCCATATATATTTGCCGAGTCTCTCAGTCGAGGCGACCCTTTAGGCTTTTTCTGTTCTCAGAAATGGTTTAGGGTCAGTGCCCCGTTGTTTCTATATATACTTGCCGAGTCCCTCAGTCGAGGTGACTCCTTTTGGCTTTTTCACGGAAACGTCTAAGGGTCTGGGCCCTTGTTTCCTATCTTTCTCTCGCCGAGTCCCTCAGTCGAGGCGACTCCTTTAGGCTTTTTCTGTTCTCAGAAACGGTTTAGGGTCAGTGCCCCGTTGTTTCTATATATATACTTGCCCTTTTGGCTTTTTCACGGAAACGTCTAAGGGTCTGGGCCCTTGTTTCCTATCTTTCTCTCGCCGAGTCCCTCAGTCGAGGCGACTCCTTTAGGCTTTTCCTGTTCTCAGAAACGGTTTAGGGTCAGTGCCCCGTTGTTTCTATATATACTTGCCGAGTCCCTCAGTCGAGGCGACTCCTTTTGGCTTTTTCACGGAAACGTCTAAGGGTCTGGGCCCTTGTTTCCTATCTTTCTCTCGCCGATTCCCTGGGGCGATTGGCTGCAATCCACGCACTTTATTCAGATTTCTTGGAATCCTTGATCTCATACGTGACCTATCATTGGCTACTGGTAAAACCTTTTCAAATGCGTAGCATTCCATATACGATCTATAAGCTTGCCTTCCATGGTCTCTAATTTGTAAGATCCGGCTTGAACTACAGCCGCGATGCGGTACAGCCCTTCCCACTTGACCGCGAGCTTGCCTCCTTCGGTAGGCTGGCTGGCTTGTCGATCCCGTAGCACTAGGTCGCCAACCTGGAAGGTTCGCGGGCGAGTTCTACGGTCACGGTATCTTTTCACTGCCTGCTGGTACTCAGCCATTCGCGCACTCGCGGCTTCTCTTCTTTCTTCTAGAAAATTTTTCTCAATCTACAGGCTCTCCTCATTTGTTGCGTCCGAGTAGGTGCGAACCCGGTGGGTGGGTTCGACCACTTCGACAGGAACCTTGGCCTCAAAGCCGTATGCGAGCGAGAACGGACTCTCTCCTGTCGCTCGCCGCTGGGTAGTGCGATAGGCCCATAGGACTCGATCAAGCTCGTCCGCCCAGTGTCTTCGGATGTCTTCGAGTTTCTTCCGGATCCCATCGACCAAAGTTCGGTTCACATTCTCAACCTGCCCATTTGCTTGGGGGTAGGCCACCGACACCTTGGTATGCTTAATGCCGTGTCGGCGGCAGAATTCGGCGAATGCCTGGCAATCAAACTGTCGCCCATTATCGCTGACGATGTGCTCGGGCAAACCGAAGCGACAAATCACCTTTTTCCACAGAAAACGTCGACACTGGTACTCGGTGATGGTAGCCAAGGGTTCCGCCTCGACCCACTTGGTGAAGTAATCGATGGCCACGACGCAAAACTTCAATCCTCCCGGGGCGACGGGTAATGGTCCTAACAGGTCTATTCCCCATTTGGCGAAGGGAATGGCGGTGGTGACCGGTGTATAGAATGTGGCTGGCCGAGTGTCTTTCCTAGCGAATGCCTGACAAACGCCACATTTGGACATCCGTTCAACACAATCTCGCATCATGGTCGGCCAGTAATACCCTTGAACGACCAATTTTCGGGCGAGCGTGTGAGCACCCTGGTGCGCAGCGCAAATGCCTCTGTGAGCTTCGTCCATTACCTTCTCGGCCTCAGGCTTAAGTAGGCATTTCAACAGGGGTCCTCCGAACGACTGTTTATACAGGTCTCCGTCCAACGATCCGGAAGGAGGGGGCTTTCCGCCGAATCCCTCCGGCGACTGCTGGGTCAGTTGGCAACTCGCCCGTTTCCTTGAATCGCCGGATGTCATCTATCCAGAACATCTCCGGATTTTTCTCTCGATCCCATCCTTCAATGTTTACTTGCTGGACATCTAGCGGCGCCTCTTCGACACTCGGCCGACTTAGCTCCTCCTTCTGGCAAATCTTTATTAAGCGGTCAGGCACCCCTTCCAGGGCGATTTTAGACAAGATGTCGGCCTCTACATTGTCCGCCCGGGATATGTATTCTATTTCATAAGCTTCGAACCCCTTCAACATCTTAATGGCACATTCTTTGTACAATGCCATCCTCGCGTTCTTAGCTTCGCACGTGCCCGAGATCTGCCCGACTACTAGCCGAGAGTCGGTTTTGACTCGTAGCCGTTCGACTCCTAGATCCTTGGCGAGTCGGAGGCCGTTCAACACTGCTTCGTACTCGGCCTCGTTATTCGATGCAGAGAACAGGTACTTTAAGGCGTAATACAGCCGAAACCCCTCCGGAGTGATGAGTACAACACCACCTCCGCAGTGCTGTCGACTTGATGCTCCATCCGCATGCATCTCCCACCATTCGCCCGGATGGCTCTCCGAGGCGTGTTCCTTCTCCTCCTCACTTGCGGTACACTCGACCAGAAAGTCGGCCAAAGCTTGGCCTTTGATGGAGGGCCTGGGTTGGTACTCGATCCCGTATTGAGTCAACTCGACGGCCCACTTTACCAGCCGGCCGGAGGACAAGGGGTTCCGTAGCACGCTCCCAAGTGGCTGATCCGTCAGGACCCGGACGGTATGGGCTTGGAAGTAAGGCGCCAGCTTGCGCACGGTGACCACCAAGGCATACACGATCTTTTCCAGGGCGGTGTACCGTGTCTCGGCAGCTTTCAGTGAGCGGCTTACATAGTAAACCGGGTGCTGGACTCGGTCCTCCTCTCGAACCAACACCGAACTTACCGCTTTGGCCGAGGCGGCGAGGTACAACAGTAAGGGCTCGCCCTCCTGGGGGTAGACAGTACTGGGGGAGTCGACAGATATCGTTTTAATTCCTCGAACGACTGTTGGCATTCGACAGTCCAAGCGAATCCCTCTTTCTTCTTCATGGCTTCGAAGAAAGGCACAGTCTTATCCGCCGATTTGCTCAGAAAATGGCTGAGAGCAGCCAGTCGTCCGGTCAGGCGTTGTAGGTCCTTGATAGTAGTAGGAGGCTGCATGTCGAGGATGGCTTGTACTTTCTCTGGGTTAGGCTCAATGCCTCGCTTGGTGACCATGTAGCCCAAAACTTACCGCCCTGGACGGCGAACGCACACTTTTTGGGGTTCAATCGGAGGTTGTGCTTTATCATTACGTTAAAGCAGTCGGCTAAATCTTCCGCGTGCTTGTCCTCTTCTCGACTCTTGACGAGCATGTCGTCGACGTATGCGGCCATCGATTTTCCTAGCAGGTGGTGGAACAACCGGGCGACCATTCGGGTGTATGTAGCCCCGGCATTTTTGAGTCCGAATGGCATGACTCGATAGCAATAAACTCCGTCCGGAGTTAGGAAGGCGGTCTTCTCCTCGTCCGCCGGGTGCATGAATATTTGATGGTACCCCCTAAAGGCGTCCATAAAACTGAGCAGCGCCGACCCGGCCGTCTCGTCGACTAACTGGTCGATTCGGGGCAGAGGAAACGGATCTTTTGGGCATGCTTTGTTGAGATCCGTGTAGTCTACACACATTCGCCACGTCGGGGGCTTGGGCACAAGGACCACGTTAGCCAACCATTCCGGGTACTTGACCTCACGGACGTGCCCGGCTGTTAACAGCGTGCTGACTTCTTTCTTCACAAACTCCCTCCGGTCGTTGGCCAAGTATCGTTTCTTTTGCACGACCGGCCGGTGCTCCGGGTCTACGGCGAGTCGATGCGATATGATCGATCGATCTACGCCGGGCATATCTTCTGGGCCCCAGGCGAAAACCAGCCGGTGCTCCTGGAGTACTCTCGTGATTTCCCCCTTTAACTTCTCTGAAAGGCCGACTCCGATTCTCACTCGCCTGCTCGGCTGTGCTGGGTCGATCTCAATTTCCTCTAGCTCGACGGCCGGGTCTGGGCGAGGTATCACTGTTTTCTTAGGGGGCCTCTCGGTGATCTCGTGGACCTGCATCCCACGCTTGCCCATTCCTCTACATGCTTGCAGATAGCAGTCGCGGGCGACCTTGCGGTCACAACGCACCGTTCCTATTCCGTTTGGCGTGCGAAACTTCAAGCATAAATGTTCAATTGAGATCAGGGCCCCGAGGTCTTCCAAACCCGGGCGGCCGAGTATGGCGTTGTGTGAGCAGGCTAGATCGACCACGATAAACTTCATGCTCAACCGTTGTACGTCCGGATAGCTGCCGATTTCCACAGGAAGAGTGATGGACCCTTCCGCCTCCACCGAGTCCCCGGTGAAACCGGCGAGAGGGGTGTTCACAGGCCTGAGCTGTTCTCGGGTCAGCCCCATCTTGGTAAAGGTCTCCAGGTTCAGTACGTTGACGCTGCTCCCGGTGTCGACCAGGATTCGGCGAACAACCACACCGTTGATGTCCATGGCGATGACCAACGCGTCTCGATGCGGGGTTTCCCCGGCTGGCAGGTCCTTATTGGGGAACACGATGGGCTCCCGGCATATCTTTTTGGAGCTCTCTTCTCGACCATAGACTGTTCCGACATATAGCTGCCGAGCCCAGGCTTTTCGGGTGTTCGCGGAATCGCCGCCTTCTGGCCCGCCGACTATCATGTTAATGACCGGCTTCTGGCGCCATTGGGCTTCGTCCTCTTCGGAAGCCGGCTGCTTGCCTCGGCTGTTTTCTGAGTCGGCGACGGGTCCCTCACCTCCTCGACTGGTCGACCTCCGCTTCCATTGGTTAGGGGCGGTGTCCCTTGCTGGATGATCCCCTCCATAATCTTCTTTAGATAGTAGCATTCTTCCGTGCTGTGAGTATAAGATTTGTGATAGCGACAATATTTAGAAGTCTTACCCGTATCCTCGTCCGCTGCACGGTCGTCCATCGGCGGAGGCGGAGGCGGGGCGACCGCCTGTACTTCGTGGACTGGTCGCTCTGGAACCGGTCGATAGGTGTGAACGACGGGTCGGTCATACGGTCGCCTGACCTCGGGCCGCCGGGCGGCATCCGAACGCCTTTCTCTCGTTTCCACCTGCGTCCTTTTTCCGCTGGCGGACCCACCGACCTCGCGCTGCCGTTTATGCTTCATGGCCTGCTCTGTGTTGGCCCTCTTGTTGGCCATCTGGACAGCCTCCGCGTATGTCGCCGGGCGGTTGTCCCTTAGGTCTCGATACAGCTGTCCGGATCGCAAAGATTCAATGAAGAAGGTGAGCGCTGTTTGGTCCTCCACCTCTTCTATCGACTGGATCTCCTTCTGCCAGCGAGCAAGATAGGCTTTCAAGGACTCGCCTTCATCCTGATGGATGTCGCCTAAGTGCGTCAGATCCTTCTGTGGCTTGATGTTAGCGGCATAGTGGCTCATGAAGCGGTCTGCCAGTTCTTCAAAGCTGTGAATCGACCCTGGGGGCTGACTTACAAGCCATCTTTGGGCGGGCCCCTTCAGCGTAGGTAAGAAGGCACGGCACATGACCAGATCCCGCACTCCCAGGACTTGCATCTTAGCTTGGTAACTCAATAGATGTTCTCGCGGGTCGCCTGATCCGTCGAATGTGGCTTGCTCCGGGAACTTAAAGTCGCTCGGTATCTTAAAGGCCATAACCTCGTCTGAGAAGGGTAAGGCGGTCAGCAACGTACGTCCTGGGGATTTGGTTTTTCCCTCCATCCGCTCTTTCAGACTTCGTACCTCCTGTACTAGGTTGGCCACTTCGATCCTCTCCCGAGTGCGATTTCCCGTGGATTCCGTGCTTTCGCCGACTTCAGATTCAGCCGGTTGGACGGGGTTGCGAGGAGGTTGCTCCAGACGACGAGTCTCAGTCCTGGCTCTTTTGGTTCGGCTCTTCTCTCGTGCAGCTTGTCGGTCGCGGGCGACTAACGGGGCACGACTGGGCTCCTTCCGGCCTAATCGCTCTCTTGCCGACCGACGTCCGACGCTGGGACCTAGCCGGGAATGAACGGATTGCACCGGTTGGCTTTCAGCCCGTCGGCTCAATTGCCGATTGTCTGGCCTCTGAGGCGGTTGCAACTCGTGTTGCAGTTGGCGAGTGATGGACTGTTCTCTCACTCCTAGGCTCGCTTCCGCGCAGGCGCGTCCGATTGCACGCAACTGCTCCGGGGTGAGCAACACTTGAGGTAATTGCGGGTTTCTCAGCGGCGTCGGCGGCGGTGTCGTCTCATTTTCATGGCTTCGGGCATTTCTTCTATTCAGCTGGTTTCTCAAGTCGGCCTCTTGTCCGTTGTCTTGACGGCTCGACTGTTCCCCGCTTCCAGCCATGTCTGGAGTTTGCCTGATTCAACTATTGTTTCTCGGACTCTCCTTACTCAAGAGGACACGCGACTCTTCGTTTCGATCCCCACAGACGGTGCCAGTGATGGTTTTTGGGTTTTCGGGCCCAAGGAGGTCCAACACAACCTTAAGCTGGAGGATACACCTTTCACAAAAAGTCTAGATTTTAGTGAAGTATGATGCTCAATAGTGCTCTCTATTCCCTCTCCGGGTTTTCTCAATCTGCCTCTTACAAGGGTGGAGGAGCCCTTTTTATAGTGGCTCCTCCTCTACTGACTTAAAGGCTCATGATGGCCGACTTAAAGATTACATTCAATGTGCCGAGCCATTGGGCGACGTTACGGACTCTGCCAACGGCTCTCTTTGGCTAGTAACTGGCGGACCGAGTCCGGCCTTTAATGCCTCAACGGCTCCTTGTCTTAACTGCTTTAAAGGCTCCCTCCACGGCTCTCTGGACCGAGTCCTCTCCTGGGCCGGGCCTGGGCCGACTCCTCGTCTCTGTTTGGCATTGGGCCGTCCTTCCGGGCTCTGAACTGGGCCTCCCTCTTTGGACCTGGGCCGAGTCCTGGACTCGGCCCATGCACTCTTTCTGGGCCTCTTTTCTTGGGCCGGGGTTCTCACCCCATCAGGTCCAAATATCAAGGTAGTTTTAATTTTTGTTATTAACTTTTTAATTAGCCAAATGCGATACCTATATTTATCAATTATCAACAGTGGTCATTTGTCAGTTGTCACCAAGTATGTTAGTTGACTATTTAAATGGAGGATATTATTCTCATTTGTTTTTTTTTTTTTAACTGTATTAACACTACTAAACTTATTTTTTTTTAACTAAATTTTATTTGTAGCAATTTATTTCTATTATATAGTACTTTTTTAAATTTATATATATATATATATATATATATATATATATATATATATCTACTTTTAAATTCTACTCTAAACTTTTACTCTCTTTCTCCAAATTTTGATATTAACTTTTGTCACATAATAAGAGAATAAAAGTGGAAAAATAGAAATAAGGTGTACGTGTACTAATAGAACTAAAAAAAAAAAAAAAAACTATGTAAGATTTTGAAAGTTGTATAAAAGTGGGAAAGAAGCAACTTTATTTTATGTGATAAATTAGTTGAGTAATTATTATCACAATGTACGACTGTAATGATTACATCTCGAAAAAAAAAAAAAAAAAAAAAAAAAAACTGTGTACAGCCCAAGTAGTTCATTTACTTCTTCTCTCTGGTAGTCCCCTACTTGTAAGTTCTTAGCAGTCTTATACCCACATTTTGTCATTTTCAATCGCCCTGCCCAAAATATGTTGTCACAGTCACAGAGCATATCCCTTCT
Organism: Ipomoea nil; assembly: GCF_001879475.1. NCBI lineage: Eukaryota > Viridiplantae > Streptophyta > Magnoliopsida > Solanales > Convolvulaceae > Ipomoea > Ipomoea nil. The sequence goes on from NW_017617409.1 coordinate 203,597, forward strand.
ATTAACCACAGAATCGAGCTGGGGCCGAAAGTGATATCAACTTTCCAGAATCGGGCGGAACTCGAGCTTTCCACGCGCCCAATGGGTCCAGTTTCGTCCCGAATGAAGCCCAAATGGTTTTCAATGTTGGCCCGAATAAGATATTTACAATTGGGCCGACACTTGTGGCCAGCAGTCGTCATAGACCGCGGTGCACATACACCGCGGTAAAAAATGGTGTCGTTTCTTTAAGTAAAGAAACGGTCCGCCGTTATAGTTAACGGAGTCCGCTTGTTTAGTGTATTAAACATTAACTGACACTACAATATATCTAAACCAACACTGCAGTTATATCAAAATGATATTGTAGTTATAGTGAAATGAAACTGCAGTGTATATAAAATGAAACTGAATAACATTTCACATATTTGAGTGTATATTGTACAATGAAGCTGTAATTATATCAAAATGATCATGTAGTTGTGTTTTAATGAAACTATAGTGTATATAAAATAAAATTAAATAACATTTTCACATATTTGAATCTATAAATATTGAATGAAACTATAGTTATATCGAAATGAAACTGTAGTTGTGTTGAACTGGCACTGCAGTGTATACAAAATGACACTAAAGAACAAGGTTACTTTTTGCAAAAGGGTGCGAAACGGCGAAAAACAAACACTGTTTATTTTCATTTAAAAAAAAAAAAGACGCGCGGTGCATGATCAGCATGATATAATTTGCCTGTGGCCAGCATTGGGGCAAATCAATCGTTATATCGTGAACTTTGGTCCAATACACAGAATTTATGTTTATAATGCACATAATTCATGTTCATAATACATATACACATAAACACGATATAAAGAATATGAATTCTGTGTATTACATAGCTGAGGACACATAAACACTTAACATAATACACAGAATTAATGTTTATAATGCACAGAATTCATGTTCATCGTATCGTGTTTATGTATGTGTATTATGAACATGAATTTCGTAGCTTATATGAAGTAAAATTATGTATATTGGACCAGGGTCCACAGTGCACTGTGGATCTAGTCCATGATATAATTTGCCGTGGCATATTATATCATGCACCAAGGATAACTTATATTATGGACCATGATTTTAAATGACATTTAGATTATGTATTTTCAGTTAACATATTATGTGTCAGTAGTTAACATATTATGTGTGTGTAAATAAATTGAAGACACATAATGTGTTAGGCAAATTTTACTATAGTTTCATTACAACACAACTAAAGTATTATTCTAATTCAAGTACAGTTTCATTTGACAATATGCATTCAATATGTGAGAAATGTTATTCAATTTCATTTTAAATAGACAGTACTTTCATTTTATTATGAGCACATCATAAATATAAGATTAGTTAAGCATAACGGCCGTCGTTTCTTTTTACTTAAAGAAACAGTTGGATCATAGTCCGCACAGTTGTGCGGACCATGGTCTATTGTATAACAATTAGGGATGACAATGGGGCGGGGCGGGGGATATCCTCAAGCCCACCCCACTTCCCATACCCGCACCCGCACCCGCGCGGGTAATGAAATTCGTTCCCATACCCGCCCCCGTGGGGATTTTGTGGGTGCGGGGAATACCCGTGGGGATTTTGCATGTAACCTTAGCTTAGTCTCATTAATAATATGAAACTTAAATCTAATAAAATTTTTATTACTACAATTTATAATATTAATGCATCAAAGTCTTCACCAAATAACTACCAACTTAAATATTACATTTGCTTCCAACTTCAACATTAGTGTATAAAATCTTAGTCACTAGCACCAACAAATAATTAGAAGTTGTAATATTAGTGAGTTAGGACATTCCCTTACTACCCAAAAATCTAACATATTAAATAAATAACACAATACATATATATATATATATATATATATATATATATATATATATATATATATATATATATATATATATATATATATATATATATATATATATATATGCGGGTGTGGGGCGGGGATACCTCTCCCCGCACCCACCCTCATACCCGCGCGGGTTTAAAACTTTTCCCCCATACCCGCACCCATTACCCAAATTATGCGGGTATTTTATTACCCATTGGGGCAGGGATGCGGGTAACCCGTTGGGTGTGAGTAGAATTGTCATCCCTAATAACAATTGAATATGTTAATTGTAGACAAATAATATACAATGTGTATTTAGTTAACAAATTATGTGTCATCAATTTATTTAGAGACACATAATATATTAACACATAATTTTTGGACCAAGGTTCACAATACAAGGTGGACCCTAGTCCATGGACCCCGTCCACGTTTAACCCGGGTTTTTGACTAGCCGAACATGCATGTTTCTAGCTCAGCCCGTCTAACCCGCCGAGTCTTGTAAGAACGGGCTGTAATATACGAGTGTAGATAATATACTTGCATGCATTTTTCTAGCCTGTTTAGCCCACCAACCTGTGCTTAACTGGGTTGAGCAAAAAATTCCAATCATGATTTGAAACATACAAGCCATGTCGAGTTCAGCTTGTTTCTTCCCCAACCTGTGACAAGCCAGCTCGCATGGGCCAGGCTGGCCCGCTTTGACAGAGATAACAGTTGTATGGTCCAATAAAGCGTCGTTTCTTTTAATTAAAAGAAAGAGTTAACATTATCGTGAACCAATAATGTATAACGTTACAGATATGCATACTGTCAAATGAACCTATAGTATAATTAAATTATACTTTAGTGTTGTTATAATGAATTTATTGTGTGTATCAAATGAAATAGGATAACAGAGTTTATACAAACATGTTTATTATCAAATGAACCAGTAGTGAAATTAAGATGATATTTTTATTGTTCCTATAATGAACCTATTGTATCTATAAGATAAATTGAATAGTATAGCTCATACACTTATGCATATTGTCAAATGAATCTATAATGAAATTAAAATGATACTTTATTGTCACTATAAAATGAAACTGTATAGCAGAAACATAAAGTGCTATTAAAATGATATATCAACGTTACTATAATAAAACTAGTGTGTGCAAAATTAAATTTAAAAACATAGCCCATTCAATTGTAAGGCCATCTCCAAAGCAGCGCCATAATGCCCACCAAACACCATTTTTAGCGCCCAATTTGGCGCTGAACCTTCTCCAATTAAGCGCAAAATTGGGCGCCATTTTGGCGATTAGCTACAGTGCAACACCAAAAGCGCCATATTTGGCGCTGCATTGTAACTTTTCGCCAAAATGGTGTAAATCAACTTATTCCAATTTTGTCCCCTGCCTTTTTTATTAATTCATTTTGTATCCCTGTTTTGTTTTTATAGATTTACATATTTTTTTTAAATACATAAACATAAAATTTGAATAATTAAAAATAAATTATATCATTTGAAAGATCGCATCAAGACGATTAAAACAAGTCTAATATTATATATAGACTAATTAAAAACTAAAGTACATAAAACATAATTTTCATAATATTAAACTGAATACATTCAAAATTAAACAAAACAAACGTAATGGGTTGGAGATGAATAAAATTTGGTATAAGAATATGTTAGGAATATTTTTTTTGGTGTAAAATTTGGTACAGAATTGGGTGTAATGGGTTGGAGATGACCTAACGAACTAGGAAACAATCATTATTGCATGGACCATGGTCCACACAATTATGTGGACCATAAATAAAAAGTACATTTTTAATATACTAAGGGTATATTATTTATGTACGTAAGATATATTTTTGAAAGTACATTTTTAATATACTAAGGATGCATTATTTTATATAATGCACATTCAGTACAAAAATAATGCACTTTCAATATATTAAAAATGTACATGATATTAGTGATCCATACAATTGTGTGGACCATAGTCCATGCAATAATTGCCACTAAGAAAATCATAACGTATTTTTTAATAAAATACAATTGTGTGGATCATGGTCCATGCAATAATTGCCACTAGGAAAACGATAACGTATTTTTTTAATAAAACTAAAATCAAATGATATTGTTTTACTTTATAATCCATGATGCTACTTGTAGCATGATCCACAGTAAAATTAGCTTACTTTGATGGCATACGTGGCATAATCCTTATCACCAACAACTAAACGTACAAAATCTCATTGGCCTATGATCTACAACTTCTGGAATATGATATGGCATTTGTATTATTGAATAGTCACAACATTTTTGTTTTGGGTAGATTGGATTATTGATGGTGGCGCTTAGCTTCCAACCAATCCACAAGCCATACACAGGGGGCTCAGCTTTTCCTGATAGCTCTTGGTGCCGACGGCAATGGACTCGCCGGAGAAGCCTTACTCTTCGGTGCGGTATTGCGGAGCCGTCGGGGCAGCCGGCACCGATGGGCCAGAAAACAAAGTACAAGGATGGGCTGTTTGAGAAGGCTTTCATGACTCTGTTTGCTCGGAAAATGGAGAAATTTGCGGATAAAAAAAAGGGTCCGCGGGAGAAAGGTTGGTTTGGGTATGACTATGAAAGCTTTGTGGATGTGTCGAGAAGAGTAATGCAAGGAAGGTCTCGGCCGCAGCAGCAAGAAGTGGTGCGTGAGGTGCTCCTGTCCATGCTTCCTCCCGGCGCTCCGGCACAGGTAAAACTTACCTGGAAAATTTTTTATTAATTAACCTTTTAGAACATGCTGGCTATGGGGTTCGAACCCATGCGCACTTGTGTGCAGAAGATCTTAAGTCTTCCCCCTTAACCTCTCGGGCAAACCAGCTGATGTTGTTACATGATACAGTTCAAAAAGTTGTTTCCTCCAACAAAATGGGCAGCAGAGTTCAATGCTGCAATAACAGTTCCTTTCTTCTACTGGTTAGTTGGACCTTCCGAGGTATGCCACCAGCTCTCGGCTCTATCAATGGCTGCCTTTTTTTTTTTTTTAAAATCCATAACTAAAGCCATTTTGTATAACCCTTTCCAATGCATCTGATTGACAAGTAGGTTGTGGAAGTGGAGGTGAATGGAGTGAAACAAAAGAGTGGAGTTCTTATAAAGAAATGCAGGTATATATAGAGTATTATTCAACAAGGCTAGTTGAATAAAGAGTTTATTCCAATTTCAACCTTTCTTACGATTACATTGTTTTACTTTTAAGTCTGCAAATTGTAAATTAATCAGATTTAATCCACTATTAAAAATGTGTTACTTTTAGTCCGATGTCACATTTTTAATAGTAATCAATTCAAATTAAATCGATATCGATTTTAAATTCGAGAATTAATTAATTAGCATTTCACATCTTAATCAAGGTACTTGGAGAACAGTGGGTGTGTAGGAATGTGTGTTAACATGTGCAAAATACCAACTCAAGACTTCTTCACCAACGAATTTGGACTTCCATTAACTATGAATCCAAGTATGTTCCATTTCCCTCTTTACATTTTGTAAATTGTAACATTACATGTACATACAATCACTACAAGTACTAAATAATCATCCACCATATATGGCCACGCTCAATAACGATACAGATTTTGAAGATATGAGTTGTGAGATGGTGTATGGCCAACCACCACCGCCGTATGAACAAGACCCGGTGGCCAAACAACCTTGTTTTGCTGACATATGTGAGTTTAATTAATTACCATGACTTTGTTTTGTAACATAATTAACTTATCAATCAATTTTGACTTATTTGACCACTATTAGCTGTTTAATTTGGTTAAACAATCAATATAAATGTTTGATTAATTAGTTTTTTGTAACAATTAATTGCTCCAAAACACTGAAATTCAAAAAGTTGCTCACTCGATCAACTTTTTGAGAAATTCATTTTGCATGTAATCAGCTAACAGTTAATTTACCAAACATTTTTCTACAATCAGATAATGTTATCAACTAGTCAAATCCACCAGCTTAATCAGCTAACAGCTATAAATTAATATCTATTTACCAAACACCCCCGGCCATGTTTAATTTCCTTTCCAGGGACTCAATCATATTTATGGTCACTTGTTTTCTAACAAAGAAGCTTTGATTATTGCAGGCTCTATGGCGAAACCCAGTTCCAGTGTCTGCCATAAACTACAATGGTTAGCAATATGCTGTTATGCTTGCGATTCTGCTCTGGCCAGGAAGCTATACAGTTTACACAGTGTAAAGTATAAAATATTCTATTAGATATGAAATAGGATTGTATATGCAACAAAGATTTTTAAAGGAGAGACTAGAGAGTGAGAGAAGAAAGATTGTGTATGCAAAATTATAATCATGATAAAAATGTTGCTCTCACTAGTATTGAGATATACTTTCCCAACCTACTAAAACAAAAGAAGTCAATATTCCTACTGGTGTTCGAATACCTATGACCTCTCATTTAAGAGATTCACAGTTATGCCACTTACCACATCACTAACTTATTATAATTAGTCCCTTAAACAAAAGTAATTTGTCTACTATATCATGTCATTTAAAAAAAAAATTCTAGTTAAGATTTTAATAACTTGGTCTAATTTTATCAATTCAATTTGGTACTCCATTGACAAATTATTTACGGAGGAAAAGATCCTATGTTTTTTTTTTTTTTTTAATTAATCCCATATAAACGAATGACCTACTAACAAGTAGAAAAAACCTTCCAATGATATTGGCCTTGTTTGAGAATTGGCGATTAGCGAATTGGTTAGTGGATTGTGTTAGCATTTTGACTAGCGAATTGTTTTAACAGTTTATAGAGAGATGTTTGGTAAAGTTAACTACTTATGATTAGCGATTAACATATCAAAAGACATATAAACATGAGTATATTTTATAAAATAATAATTTTGTCTAGATTGAATAAAAGAACTCGAGATATAACTATCAATTTTCAATAAAGGGACTAATTGAATATAATTAGGTCAAATTACTTAAGCTCGGCAGAAAATATATATCATAAAATTGATATATAGAATGTACAAAAATATATAGGACATATTTATATTTGTGCCAAAGCTCTTTAATTTACAAAGTGAATTACTAAGCCTTTTTGATGATGAAGGGCAAGTCCAACAACATGTCCAAAAATAACAGTTGTTATCTCAGTGGACAATAATTCACATATTGTTAAGTGGAACTGTAATAAAATTAAAATAATATTTTAGTATTGCTATAATGACATTAGTATGTTTTTACTATAATGACATTAGTATGTGGAGAATGAAACAGAACATTATCAAATTAAACTAAAATATAATTAAAATAATACTTATTTCATAATTCACGCTATCTACAGTAAAATTTGCCCAAAAATAATTCAAAGGCTCAACGAATTGAAGGTACTAGAACACCCAATTATCTCTTCAAAAAAAAAAAAAGAAAAAAAAAAGAAGAAGAAGAACACCCAATTATCATTCCCGAGCTAAGGGGGCAAATTATTGTGTGTACCATGGTCTACACAAGATTATGTGGACCATAACAAAAATACATTTTTAATCCTCTAATATAAAATAGCAATAAGCAGCAGTAAATGAAGATAGGAAAAATTTTCCCGCTCACTTAAAACACAGTCGTTTAGTTAATGTATAACATTCAATTCAATGGTTTACCAATATATTAAGAAAGTAAAAATTTGCTCAGTTTACGATTTTTAAAGAATATATAAACGATTAAATCGGATCTTAACGTTGATTGACGACTGTTCAAATTTCCATATACAACCTTTGGTTATCCAAGTGTTGTATATTTATTACGTTCATTGGAATCATTAGGACTCTTTGGTATCCACAATTGCTTTAATTACCTATTCTATAAATACCTCCTCTAATGATAAACAAAGCTAGCAGTACAGTTCATCTGAAGTACAAAGACTACAGCCGCTCTACGAATTGTTACAAATACAGTAACTTCAAAGCTCAATCATCATGGCCTCTCTATGCACTCTAGACCGTGCAATATCTCCGCACATATGCACATATGAAATACCAGCGACAGCGAAGAGACAGCGAGGCAATCAAATGTAAAGAATGCAAGAGTTAATGGTGAACATTGTTGTTCTGTTTTTTTTTTTTTTTTTTTTTTTTTTTTTTTTTTAAATTATTTTTTAATATTTGTCTTAATTTGTGAAATATATTCCTTTTTATACTGTTGACCTAATAATTTTTAATAGTGTTCCATTAATATTTTGTATTCTACTTCTATGTTGTAAAAAACTTTTATTTGAAATTATTTTATTAATAGTCTCTCAAGTATTTTATATTCTACTTTTATGTTGTTTTGTTAATTGATCATTTTTTTTCCAGGTTTTTGAATGTTCACAACTTTTGAGGAGTTGAACAGAAATATGGATTATTTCATTTTTTTAAAATAAAATTTCATTGTGTTATTATTAGTATTATTGATTATGTAATATTATGTAATTGTAGTGTGGTATAGGGTTTAGTTTCTTAGTATTATAATATACTTCATTGTCTTATGTAGGTATATTCAATTCCATATTGTTTTCTTATTTATATTGTGTTTTTCACTTGGTTATGTAAATATGTTAGACTAACTATTATCAATGAATAATATCGTAGGCAAATTGTACATTGCCAGTAGTGTACATACCTGTGATTTAATACTCCTTTGAGCCCAAATTGCTACCCTCCATGTCCCTGTATATGACATTCAGACATTGTATCTTCTAATGGAACAACCAGTGCCTGTTACAGCTTCATTTGCTTATTTCAAGAAAAAGTGCTATACTGTGTGTGCTGAGCTGAGTGGTTTAAAGATTTGGTTGAAGATTGTAACGTCATCATTTGCTTTTACATCCATTGAGGGATATGTGATAGAATCTGCAGATGTGATTGCTTTGGATGATATTGTTGTTTTCAGTTTAAGCAAATTTAGTGGTGAAAAAATAATAAATGAATCTTCTCAAAGAAATGACTTCATGGCGTTGAAAGTTAGTTTGTTGCATCTGTATAAGTCTGTCCGCATGACAAATATTATAAATATTACTCGGAGTGTGATCTTTATTTAAACTACATTGTAAAAAGCCCTGATCCTCTTGGCTGCTGTTAAGGAATCATTTCATAGCAATCACATTTGAAGATTTGTTTAAAAGATATTTGTCATTCAATTGTGGTGGTTCTAGAAAGCAATCAGAGGATTCGTTGGATTAGTCTACAAAATTACCTCAATGATGAGGAGCCAATTGGTGATAAGTTCTCACATATAGCAGATGTATCTCCATTGAGGTTCATCCACAGTTATCCGGCATTTTTAGCAGGAATAAAAATTTGGATCACATATTTAGAGATCTGTGTATTACAAATTATATAGCATATGTTCACATAGCATGAATTAATATTTGTATAATATTTGTATAGTGATTGTAGCATGCACTTATTAGATTTATTTTTGTTATTAATGCAACTGCACTATTTTTGTTATTAATGCACACTATTCACATAGCTTTCTATAACTCTTAGGTTATCTACATTGTATTAAAACAACTTACAAACAATTAAATGTATAAAAACAATGAATTAAATCTGAATGACCATCAAGCTTAAAATGTCAATGAAACCATTAACAATAATACAATAACTCTTTGTAAGATATATGGACTTATTGTCTCGGAATGTTAATACATGGTCTTATTGTAGGATATCTGTCTCTTTTAAAATAGTAAAACAGAATAGCCATGAAGAGATATAGTTAGAACCATTAAGAAAAGAACCTAAGATCAAATGAGAACAAGAATCATTTAAATACTACTCAGGGAATATATAATAACACTTTGTATTTTTACAATAAAGATTATTTCACTTTGGTTTTGCCAAGCATTTTTAAAAACATTAATTAAAAGCTATGCAATAAAAAATCATTATGGATACACACACACACGATGTATATATGTATAAAATAGATATATTAAGACTGAAATTTTTCTTAAGATATCCGTGGGTGTGCTAAATATTGTACTTTTTCAAAATACATATTTGGTGTTTTGGTCCATGTATTGTCATTTTTTGTTTAATTTAGTCTTTATACCTTAATGATCAATTATTTAATCCCTGTACTATAGTACAGGGACCTAGCAGGACTTTGTTCAAAGTACACATGTTATTGCTCTTTGTTCCAACTCAATATCCTCATCCTACAATCTTACCAGTAAAAAAATGATTTCAGCATTAAAGTGTGAATAACTGAATATTACTAAAAGATTTTTAAACATTTCCATTATATACAATCAGTGTAAACATTTCAGAGACGAAACAAATGCAATACGAACAACAGGTGAAATGGAATTGTAGATCTACAACAGTTTTTTTCAAAAAAGGAGTAAAACATATCTTAATTAAAATTATACTCATCTTGCAATGAAGGTGAAACGAGTTATACTTCAACTACAAATGTTGTTTACCATGAAGTCTTTAATAATCTGTAATTAAGTCTTTACATGCCTTACTTTTCATTGCATTTTTGGTTTCATTGATTCCTAACTAATAAATTTTTATTTTTATTTTTGAATACTACTGACTCTAATACAATGCAGTATCTGTTCAATAACTTCTTCTTTTAGTATCAAATATTCTTTTATCTTTACATGTAAACTTTCATAAATATTCTTATGTTAATGTTAAAATTACTTAACTTATCACTGTATAAGTCTTATCCGTGCATCGCACGGGTATAACACTAGTATACTAAATGTACATTATTTTTGTACTGAATGTACATTATACAATATAATGTACACTCAGAACAAAAATAATGTATATCCCCTGAATACAATGTACATTATTTTTATACTAAATGTACATTATTTTTGTACTGAATGTACATTATTTTACAGTAGACAAAATATGGTCCATACAACTTGTATGGACCATGGTCCATAGAATAATGATTGAGCTAAGGGGATTCCACAAGCTTTCAACTTACAAATTAAAAACAATTGAGCTTTAAGAGTGGATTGAGAATTATGTTTTTTTTTTTTTCTTTGTAAATTGGAGGTCCAATAAGAGTACTAAAAACCATTTAGAGGCCGTTTGATTAGAAAGAGAGAATTCGGTAAAGTTTACTGTGGCAAATTATGCTCTGGACCCGTGTCCACAGTGAATTGTGGACACGGGCCCAAAACGACGTCGTTTTTCAAAAAAAAACGCGTCATTTAGCTTAAAAAAAAAATCGCGCGCGTTTTGTCGTTAACGGCGTTATTTTTTTTTTGGATTATGAATGTACAGTTATGCCGTTATGAATGTACAGTTATACCATTATGAATGTGCAGTTATGCAATTATGAAATTATGAACACAGAGCTCTAACATTATGAACTTACAATTATGAACATGTATAGTGATAAAATTATGACCATGGAGCTTTAAAATTGTGAATATAGAGCTTCGAAGATTATGAATGTACAGTTATGGAGTTATGAATCTACAGTTATGGAGTTATGAATCTACAGTTATGAGATTATGAATCTATAGTTATGGAATTATGAATGTACAGTTATTGATCGAATTATGAACAAAGAGCTCTAACATTATGAACTTACAATTATGAACATATAGTGATAAAATTATGAACATAGAGCTCTAAAATTGTGAACATAGAGCTTCGAAAATTATGAATGTACAATTATAGAGTTATGAATGTACAGTTATGGAGTTATGAATGTACAGTTATGGAGTTATGAATGTACAGTTATAGAGTTATGAACGTACAGTTATTAATAATATAGTAATAAAATTATGAATATATACTCCTATAACAAAGCGGTCTAAAATTTAAAAAAAAAAAAAAAAAAAAGGAGATAACAGTAGGCACTGTTACCCGTGTCCAGCAAGCATGCTGGACACGGGTCCAACGCATAACGATTGGTTTACTGTGCATCATAGTTTGCTACGTAATAATGTGATCCATAAAGTAAGTATCATTATAATTAGACTTTATTTTAAATTTGACAATATTGCTCTATTTTTCAGTTTCATTTTTCACACTCACTAGTTTCATTATCTAATCTAACTTCTAACTCTATAATAAAGCAAGAAGTTTTTGACAAAAAGTTTTCCCGCCCAATTGATACTACGTCGTTTTGGAGATAGAATATCTGGTTAACTTAAATGGTTTAATTAATTGCTTTTGGTCATTAATTGTTTTTATAAATAGTTTGGTTGCTTTGTTGTATTACCTATGCATCTATCAATGCGCTAATTAAATGCCTTTGAAACTTCCTATGAAATCGGGAAAACCGAAGCATTGCATACTTTAATTACAAATTGAAGTGATTGAAATCTAATTGGAGACATCCTAATTGAAAGGTCTTTTTGTTTCAAAAACCTCTTCGTTGTTCTGTAAAAGTCCCGAATAAATTCAACCTCTATATAAAGAGGTAGAATCAGTTAAAATTCAATCACTGATTATTGCGAAGAAGTAAACCTCTGTACAAAGAAATATGTCTTCTCAATACGTTTCTGTCAAGCAAATCAGTCCAATGGTGGAGCTGAGAAGGAAGAGCTTAGGAGGAAGTTGTGAAAGAACACAGTTACTTGAAGGTTAAGGTGCGTTGATGTATGCATTTTTATTTGCTGAACAATGATCTGTCTACTTCTTGCTACGCACAACTGTGATATGTAGAAATACAAAATGTAGAAATACAAAATGTAGAAATACAAAATATAGAAATAAAAATATATATGTAATATATATTGTCTTTGTTCATTCTATATGCTGCCATAATCTATAAAATGTTTATTTGTATTTTTATCATATAATCATATATATAGCCAAGGTGCAATATATAATTTCATGGATTATTGAAGAGGATGGAGATGGTTACTCTGATTAACAGTCCAAAACTTTCCAGAACGCCTTAATATGAATTCTATTGCTATATTTATTTTCACTAACTCTATTTTGGTATTCTAAATTCAGCTTATGTGGTTAGCAAACCCTTTTACGTAGAGTATTGCCTCCATATCTAGCTTGAGTTTTAGTTATGACAAATTTGGGGACCATACAACTAGGAGAATGATTATCAGTACAATTACTGATATTTATGAAAGGATGGAGGTAAATTTTTATTTCAGTTTGAAAAAATCTCTTACAATAAATAAAACACAAGGTCCTAACAGTTTTGGATTCTAACATATTTCATTATCTAACTGTTTGATTGGCAGTGTGGTGATTTTTGGGTTCCTGCTATGGTATAGAATCTGGAATTTTTGACAGCATCTGAGATGAAGGGGACTTGGCCTACGGTTAGTGTACACCATTTAATTCCTTTTTTTCTCAATACTTATGGATTTCTAATCCCTTTTTAATGGTTTAGGTAATAAAAAAAAAGTACAGGCACAAATCTGTTGTCTACTTACTGACCTGAACAGCTTGAAGTTAATTAGTTAAGACAAGGATTTCAGTCTTAGGAGAAACTGCTGGAAGATGATTCTCAAAATGATGAAGTTTTTTGACTAGGTAAAGAAACTCTACAAATCAAACAGTAACTACTTGGTAATAGATCTATGTTTTTGGTAATAGGTGTATGTTATCTATGTTGACAGTAACTTTTCTGTAACAACTATATTTCATACAGAGTCAATATAATCATTTATCTTATTGTTCAAGATATTGTCTCTATAGGAGCAAATAAATGAATAATTGTCTTAATATTCTTTATTTTTAAGTGTTTTTGCAAGTCAACATACACAGACAAAAGAATGTCACATTTAGCAGGCTCAAATAGCTTAAATATCACGGTTTCTACTTTTGTCCATAGGCTCAATAAAAGTTTGAATAGTCAAATAGCTCCAATATCAAGGTTTCTACTTTCATTTGGCACTTTTAACTTTTTTTTTTTTTTGCATGGGAATTTATGGACTATGGTTCCTGTGGCACTGGAATAACACTATATCTTTAATCTGTATTGACTTCTGGAAATCAACCTACAATAAAGAATTTAAATCTAAAATTAATCTACCTTAATCTACCCTAAATCTAAAATTAGTACATTGCAACTTTATCTGAAATAAATAATAAGGCAGAATAAGGAAACAACAATCTCAGGACATTAGGAATTTCCCATTGTGATTTCTATACAGTTCAACTCTATTATGAGCATGCTTGGTTAGTAACTATGATAGGAAACAACAATCTCAGGACACAGGTAGTAAAACACAAAAAACTTATTTTGTTTGGCCTGAAAAGAAGTACTGAGAAAAATGTATGAATGCTGTTCATTTTTTGCTCCATTATGAATTTATTTATGCTTATCAAAAGAACAAGCAACACTTTCTATGAGAGCACATATACTGCAAAGCCAAATATTTTATTCAAAGGAAAAGAACAAAGAGAAACAGTTAAACTTATTTGCAGTGACATAATAGAATAATATTTTCTTATTCTAATATTTTCTAATTTTCTTTTTGTATTAATCTGTTTACTTATTTTAGTTACTAATTTGTTTAATTATCTATTCATATATATATATATATATATATATATATATATATATATATATATATATATATATATGCCAAAGAATTGATCTGATGTGCACTAACAACCTGTTTTCTGTTACTAATCTGTTTGAATCTTTAAAATCTGTAAGGGATGAAACCTTGATATCTGCCTACTGTCCAAACCTCAATGATAACCAAGACAAGGATCTTATATCTAGGATGATTGAAGAAGATGATGAAGGAACTGAAGATTCTGCTGGTGTAACTAAACTTGGATGTGCTACTTTAATTGTAGCATACACAAAACATTTTTTAAAACCGTATATTAAAGTTGACTGCTCTAAATACCAATGGTTTCAGGAAGGCTCCCACGGTGATGGGGTAGATAGTCCAGTAACAGCAACTAACAAGATTAAGTCAACTGAAGAGTCTGAAAATGTGAAAAGATGTCTGCTGGACCAGTTCTCTTCATCAAAGAATCTTAAGAAATCTAAAAATGCCCATGTGAAAGTAGAAAAAAAATTGAGCTTGGTTTGTGTGTGATGGACAAAGTTTAGTATCTTAGTTTTTTTTATGGCCTTTTGGACTATTCAATTGGTAGCACTTTAAACAATGCTATCAATTTTCAGATGCTGTTTTTGTGATCCTATTAGTTAACTGCTTGAAACTAAAATGCTCATTTTCTTTTCTAAACTATACAAATTAGGAAATAATTGGCATAACACTTAACAATTTAACTATAAGTTTTCATGCAATCTCTTCTATTGGATTCAAATAACTTAAGGTATTTAGCACAAACTGAAAAGTAATATGACTAAACTATGAGTCAAGAAAAAGTTTCAAAAAGATATTTCGTTACTAAAATAAAGATTGAAAATGTTACTATAAGTCACTAAACCTTTTTTTTTTTCAAAAAATCTATATACATACTAAGATGAAAATAGTCATTGAAACCTTTCCAATTCCATTGTGAATCTGAAAAAGCATAAAGGTGTTTTAATGCAAACATGGATTCAAGTCTTGACTTTACGACTATTTAAAGACACTCAAAACTGATTAAAGAAATCTAAACACTATCAAACACATGTAGTCATTGAACTGCAAATTTATTCTACCATTCATAGTATTATGAAGTAACTTACACAAATTTCACCATTATAGGCAACAATAGGAAACAATTTGAAGGCAATAAAGGTAAATTACTTACCCTTGGTCTTGATTAGCCTTTGTGTTATCCTCGAACCTTTATAGCTTCTCTCTGCTTTTTTATTCACAGACTCGCACAAAAAAATAAGATACAAAATAGAGAATTAGAAAATTTGGAAAAATCTACCGTGAGAATAAACTTATATTGCAGGATACACAAAAATTACCATAAAAAATAGATAGAGTAAATGTCCATTTAGATTTTTTTACATGATTCTTTTTTCTTTAGCACCGAAAAAAAACATGCAATGGAAATTGAATAACAATCACAAAATGTGTGATTTAACAGAAAAAAATCTGTCATGCAAAATATTTCAATATAGATAGTAGCATTTCAAATCCGAACAAAGAAGAAATCATTTAAAATTGCAGATCTGGAATGTAAAATGGAAAAATATAAAAATCATTAATTACAGCTTAGATCTACCAAAATTTAAGCAACACTCGAAAGATTTCATTGCATGCAGTGTTAATCAAAGTTAGAAAACAACTGATTACAAATACTCATGAAGATTAAACTGATCTACAATTTTAACATGATGAACACTGCTAGATGAAGTAAATGAGAGAAAAATGGAATAATTTACCAAGAATTTGAGAAACTTCATCTTCATGAAGGAATATAGAGAATGGTTTAGACCATTCTAGAGACGAAGTCTCTTCATCGGCCAATATACTTCCAGGCTGGAGAATAAAAGCCGACATCTTCTCTTCTGCAAATTCACATTTAAGAAAATAATAATAATAAGGAATAAGGGTCAAATAGGCCTGTACACGATAATGCAATTAGGCCACTGAACTCAAAAAAACTACAATTAAGTCCCTAAACTAACCTATTTTAAATAATTTGTTCAATTTACAGGTTTTTTCCTTTCTAATAGGTCACCTAATTTAAAATTTTTTTAAAAAATAATTAATTAAAATAAACTAAAATAAATATATATTTTTTGGAAAAAACATAGCCTCCGCCGGAGTAGCCAGTAGAGGCCGGAGCTGGCAGCGAGTAGGTCGCCGTCGGAGACTTGGAGTTTGCAATCGGCAGTTCCGCACTTCCGCTTCGACTTCGCAGAGAGACCGGGAGAACTGGAGAAGACCAAAGCTCACTGGCAGGTTGCCGGTCGCTCGTCGGAGACTCGGAGTTCGCAGTCGGCAATTCCAGCGTTCCGCACTTCCGTCTTCCGCTTCGCACAGTTTGCAGTTCGCAGAGAGGAGAGATAGAGGTCCAACAAATCCTGGAGATTGATGCAGCAGATTCTGGCAATGAATTGGTTGTGCTTGACTACGTTGAAGATATCTACAAATTCTACAAGCTCTCAGAGGTCCAACAATGGCTTCTCCTCCTTTCACTTTACCAATTTTATATAAAATAATGTATATTTGACCGATCTCGAATCAAGCTTTTTATCGAGCAGCTTGTGAGCGGCTTGACTGGCCTGAAAAGATTACTTACATGGTTTCTGATTTTCTGTGTGATTTAGGAAGAAGGTCGAGTGGGAGATTACATGGCGGCTCAGCCAGAGAACAACGCGAAGATGAGAGCTATTCTTGTGGATTGGATGGTGGAAGTTCACCGGAAGTTTGAGCTCATGCCGGAAACTTTCTACCTTACGGTTAACCTGATTGATCGATTTCTTTCGATGAAGACGGTTTCCAGGAAGGAGCTTCAGCTGGTAGGGATAAGCGCGATGCTGATCGCCTGCAAGTATGAGGAAATCTGGGCGCCGGACGTGAACGATTTCATCATGATTTTCGACAACGCGTATGTTAGGAGTCAGGTTTTGGCCATGGAGAAGACGATTCTCGGGAAGCTGGAATGGTACTTGACGGTTCCGACGCTGTACGTTTTTCTGGTGCGGTACATCAAGGCGGCCGCAGGCGGCGGCGCGGATGATGGAAAGGAGATGGAGAACATGAGCACCTTCACAGAGAGTGAGAGACAGAGAGAAGGCGTGTGAATTTTTATTTTTATTTTTTAAATTTTAGTTTATTTTAATTAATTTTAATTAATTATTTAAAAAAAAATTATTTAGTTGGGTGACCTGTTAGAAAGGGTGAAAACCTATAAATTGAACAAATTGTTTGAAATGGGTTAGTTTAAGGACTTAATTGTAATTTTTTTTGAATTCAGTGGCCTAATTACATTATCGTGTGCAGTTCAATGGCCTATTTGACCCTTATTCCTAATAATAATAACAGACTATGACTCAAACACGTCTGGGTCATAGAAGATTAACAAGATCCATTTATGAAATGGAGTAAAATAGGAAGATCAGTGCACTTTCCACATCTAAAGTTGATGAAGAATTGGAAATTTCTGGAGCTTTAGAGAAATGTAGAAGGAAATGTGAAAGGCACGTGTAGAGATAGACAGAGGCACAGAGCAGAGCCGGGTATATTGGATGGGCTGATGGGTCGTCCATTTTGATCAAATGCAACTTAGAATGAAACCTTGGTAATATAAGGTCCATATGTATAAACTTGGCAAATTATGGTCCACACAATAATGATTGACTAAACATCTTACAATTAAGAACGAGTCTAAGTTTATACAATTATTATGGTCCATACAAGTTGTGTGGGTCATATTTTATATATTGTAAAATAATGTACATTCAATACAAAAATAATGTACATTCAGTATAAAATTAATGTACATTGTATTTAGGGGATGTACATTATTTTTGTACTGAGTGTACATTATATTGTATAATGTACATTCAGTACAAAAATAATGTACATTTAGTATATTAATTTGCCATGTTTAGTGGTAATTTATATCGTGCACTACGGCACACATAGCAATGTGCGCCCAGGCACAAAACGCTGCCGTTTCAATTGCTGTTGACGGAGATTGACGTAATCGACGCCACTCCGTCCGTCCAAACCCTGTTATGCGTATTCAGTTTAAAATTTATGTGTATTGTGTTAGAAGTTGATGTGTATCCTGTTAAGAGTTGATGTGTATGCTGTTAAGAGTTCACGATCGATGTTTAGTAATAATTTTTTAGAAAATTGTTATTCTATATTTAATATTGTACCCTAAAAACAGGTCAGCGATGTATTTATGGTATTTTTTAAGGTTTACTATCTATTCCATTGAGCATGGATCACTTTGTAAGCAATGACTTTATTTATTTATTTATGTATTCATTCTTTTTTAGACTAATTGGTAAACGCTCAAAGGATTTTAGAAATTATAAGTTGTCAACAGTTTTTGAGATTGCTATTGTAACAGTTGGTGATCTTGATTCAAACATTGGCAAACGTGATATCTTGGTTGAGGCAACGTTAGAAAAACTTAAACGAATACGTGAATTGAATTCTGCATACTTGCCTTTGCAATATCCGATTTTGTATCCATATGGAGAGGATGAATATAGGTAGCATATTTAGTATGAAAAATAAAATTGTTTTAGTAAAGAAATAAAATTTGGTGCAGAATTTGGTGTAATGCTATTCACACTCTTGGTTGCAGATTCTGAGGAGGCTTAGCCGAAATAACTCTTGGTTTTAACAATAAATTTTGACAGTTTGTTAAATTAAACTTACAGGGCGTTTGGTTGGAGGGGGGAATTATGTGGGAAAGGAATTGTAATTCCATGGGAGTTGAATTACTGGGAATAAAGTGGGAATTTAAATTCCAGTGTTTGGTTGAAAGGAATAGAATTACTGGGAATTTCAATTCCAATGTTTGCTATACATGGGAATTGAAATGGAATAAGTAGTATAAAGTCAAAAATGTCCATTATTGTTGTTAGACATTAATTTTAGGTTAAAAAATGAAGGGGTAATTTTGACTCATCACTATCTTTTTTTCCCAGGAATTAAAATCCTAGGGGGGACATGGGATTTTAATTCCATGAAAATGGGGGAATTGCAATTCCATGGAATTGCAATTCCCTCCAACCAAACTACGGAATTTAATGACCTTTGGAATTAGGTGGGAATTAAATGGGAAGGGAATTTAAAATCCCTCCAACCAAACGCCCTGTTAATATCTAATCTAATCTAACTCTATAATAAAGCAAGAAGTTTTTGGCAAAAAATTTTCCCGCCCACAGCAAACGGTGCTGTTTTAATAGCCTAAATAAATCAGACCGCATTTATTGATGTTCACATTACATATCAGTATTCTAGGTAATTTATCTTGGAACATCACCCAATATTCAGAATAATAAATGCATCGAGAAGCCAACCTGCAATGCCCAACTATACATCAGATCTGAATTTAAATTATTTGAACATAAGCATAATGAATGTAATCTTGGACTATGAAACGTTTTGATCAGCCTCTCATGTTTCCAAGACAGTCTTTGAATTCGAAAAAGACAATGTTCAGCCTCTATATAAAGCTCCCATGATAGCAATTTGCACTCCCAAGTTCGAACCACTTGCAAATACACAAAGAAAAAACAAAAATCAGCAGCGAAGATACCATGTCATCTCAGTAAACTGGCTTGAACTTTCATATCTGTTGTTTTAAAGCACACGGAAACAACAGTAGCCATCAATTGATGTTTAGACCTAGGATGTAGACAACAGCCCGTGTTTACATCGACGATTTGGTGTAAAAAACCCCGATTTCATCTACCGGGGTAGAGCACTGGTAAAATAGTTGTTTTTGGTGGCGATTTCAGGCAAATTTTACCAGTCATTCCAAAGGGTACCAAACAGGATATAGTTCGAGCGAGCATTAACTCATCATATCTTTGGAAATCCTGTAAAGTTTTAAGGCTTACTAAGAATCTACGATTGAGAAGTGTTCAATCAGAAAACGAGGGTAAGGAAATCGAGGAATTTGCAAAATGGATAGCTAATATAGGTGACAGAATAATTGGTAGTCAATGTGATGGTGAGTCCGAGATTACTGTTCCAGAACATTTGTTGTTGAAGTGCGAGGATGACCCTATTGCTACAATTGTTGATAGCACATTCCATAATTTTAGACTGGAATTGGCGATTTGTCATATCTTAATGATAGTGCAATTTTAGCTCCAACATTGGATGTGGTAGATGCCGTTAACCAATACATGAATGATCATAATCCGGCTGAGGGTAAGACATACTTGAGTTGTGATTCTGTGTGTAAGTCAGATTCAAATGTTGACATGTTAGCGGATTTGCACACTCCGGAATTCTTGAATGCCTTGAGATGTTCTGGAGTACCAAATCATGCTTTGACTTTGAAAGTTGGATCACCTGTTATGCTATTGCGAAATATTGATCACACACTAGGATTATGCAACGGTACAAGGTTAATTGTTACAAGGTTAGCTGACCACGTGCTGGAAGGCCAGATCATGTGCGGTACAAATGTAGGAACCAGAGTATTGATTCCTAGAATGTCACTTACACCGTCAGATCCAAGATTGTCTTTCAAATTTCAACGAAAGCAATTCCCTTTGATGCTATCCTATGCCATGACAATCAACAAAAGTCAAGGACAAACGCTTGCTAAAGTGGGGTTGTTGTTGAAAAAACCTGTCTTTAACCATGGACAATTGTACGTAGCTGTTTCAAGTGTTAGTAACCCCAGGGGTTTGAAAATTTTGATTTGGGGGGAAAATGTACCATGTCTTAGTACGACTAAAAATGTTCTGTACAACGAAGTCTTCAATAATGTATAATAACATTCCACAATTTATTATTTAAAATTTAATATTTTTTTAAATACTATGTTTCTTATTCTTATTATATTATACGTAATATTCTATGTACTATATAGGTAGCCATGCATCACATTGTTTCAACAATGAAGTCTTCAACAATGTCTAATAAAATTACTAAATTCATCCATGTGTAATAAAATTACAAGTTTTTCATTTCAAATTTTTTCTGGTTCAAATACTCTATTTTCTATACTGTATATATATCATACTATATATATAGCCGCGCATCACGTGGGTGCACCTACTAGTAACAATAACAAAGTATCATTTTAATTCTACTATAGTTTTATTTGACAATATACATTATTATATAAGCTCTATTTTGTAGTTTAATTTCATTTTCCACACACTATTTTAATTATAATAATGCTAAAGTATTGTTTTAATTACACTTCACTTTCATTTGCCAATATATGTTATTGTATGGTTCTGGATTTTAGTTTCATTTTAACAACATTAAAGTATCATTTTAATTATACTATAGTTTCATTTGATATACGTTGTTGAATGAGCTCTGTTTTATAGTTTCATTTTTCACACACATTAGTTTCATTTTAGCAACACTAAAGTATCATTTTAATTCTATTACAGTTTCATTTGACAACCATGATTCACATAACACTATTGACCATGGTCCACTGTATAACAACCGAGAGAATTAGGAAGAAAGGAATTGTAATTTCATTGTAAAGGAATAAGATGAGAATAATTAGAGTTCAAATTCCATTGTTTGGTAGACAAGAACAGAATTACTGAGAATTTCAATTATAGTGTTTGGTATATTTGAAAATTGATTGGGAAGAAGTGATATACAAATTAGGCAAAAGTGTCATCCCGCACCATGAACTATACCCGATTATTCATGCCGCACCCTGAACTTTCATAATATATATTTTGAACCACAAACCAATAATTTTTTTTCACCTAGAATTTTTTGCAGGTTACCCAGTTAACATGATGATATGGCACCGGTTATGAGCTGATGTGGACCTTCTTTTGTGTTTTAGTGGACCCTATATTCCTAAATAAATTATCTTAGACTGGTCTCTTCATTTCTTCATCAAGAACAAACTTCCAATGTGTGATTACGCTTGATTTTTTTTCTCGTTCTTCCACTTCCGACGGTGGCTTCATTCGCCGGCGGCAGCTCTTCCTCCTGGAGTGGCAATCTTTCTAGGTTGCATGGACGCCTAATGTTTGCTGAAGATGAAACCAGAAGCTGATGCGTTTAACCTGGAAATAAATCAGCTGCAAATGGAAACGAATATGCTGGAAATAGAAGATGCCGCGAATAAGTATGATGAGCCTGTAAATAAATATACTGTTACGTATGATGAACCTGGAAGGCAGTACAACTCCTTACCATTTGAAAAATAGCTCGAATGCAACCATCTAACTCCTTACCATTTGAAAAATAGTTCTCATTCCAGAGAATCTGCAAGCAAATCTTCCCAAGAAGTGGTGCAAGGTTGAGCTTGAGGAGATGCCATGTATTGAGTATTGCGTCCTTGAAGGTGGTGAGAGTGAAGAAATAATGGGCAGAAAGGGCACCTAAGAGAGAGATTATGTTTTAAAAAATGAGATGGATTATAAACAGCAGATACAAGGCATGGGTAATCAAGAAATGGAAAAAATGGTTCAAATGTTTTAGTCTGTAGCTTGATGGGAGAATATTGTTGTTCTTTTGTGTGTCCATTGTCAGCTAGATACAAGTGTTAGAAAATAATAAGGCTAACATAAACTGAAGTAAACGAGTAACCTGACTCGTAATAGTGGAAGTTTTAGGATTCCACGAATGTCTTTAGCCATAGTTGTTGGTATTGTTGCTGGGATGGTAGACCTGCAGAATATCATTAGTGTTTTGTCTACTACTTCTTTCTCGAATACCTGATGGTGCGTGTATTCTGAATACGGGAGCTGTGGGAGGACTGTTTTGCTTAGAAGCCTACATGCCATCAATATTATAGGCAGATATTCAGTTTAAGCTAAACTGAATATCCTCAGTTACCTAATAGATTGACTTAATCTCCTACTTGCACCACAACCACCCAATAATACAATATATTATAATATATTGTATTTAGGGAAAATACTTACATTCTCCCACTTGGTGCAAGAATTGGCACAACTTTCATTAAAAAACAAAACACATGAACCATACTAATACGTCCTTTACCAATCAAGTGAGTAATATCTTCTATGATCACATGCATTTAAATTCCCTAACTTATTAGGTTCTTTATGAACAAACCATACGTTTATTCTTAGTCCCTTAATGGATGTTTCTCAAAATATATTATGTGCACAACTAAAGGAAGAAATCATCCAAATTCACTGTATGATATCTAAAATCTTAGAAGCATGCCTTAAGTAGAGATCTCTTA
Source organism: Ipomoea nil (assembly GCF_001879475.1). Taxonomy (NCBI): domain Eukaryota; kingdom Viridiplantae; phylum Streptophyta; class Magnoliopsida; order Solanales; family Convolvulaceae; genus Ipomoea; species Ipomoea nil. The sequence continues at coordinate 227,259 of NW_017617409.1, forward strand.
TGGCCCGTTTGGTTCACGGAATAGGCCGGGAATGGCATAGCATTCCCAGTAATAGGCCTATTCCGTTGTTTGGTAACCATTTCTATTACCAGGAATAATATTCCTGGTAATAGCCTATTACCTCAAATAAGGTAATAGCTATTACTAGGGCCCCCCTGGTATTAGCCTATTACTGAACGCTCAGGAATAGATTTTAGAATCTATTTCCTTTTTTACCCCTTTCTTTAACCTAATTTTTTTTATCATAGATATAAATTTATCCTATTTCACCACCGCCGCCGCCACCACCACCACCACCATCGCCGCCGCCGCCACCACCACCACCATCGCCACAACCGTCACCGCCCCCACCAACGCCGCCGCCCCCACCACTGCCACCGTCGCCACCACCACTACCGCCACCGCCACCATCACCACCACCGCCATCGCCACCACCATCGTCGCCGCCACCGCCACCAGAACCACCACACAGCAGCACCATCGCCACCACCACCACCACCACCGCCACAACCGTCGCTGCCCCCACCACCACTGCCACAACCGTCACCGTCAACACCACCACCGTCGCCCCCACCACTGCCACCGCCACCACCACCACTACCACCGCCGCCACCACCATTACCACCACCGCCACCGCCACCACCACCATCACCACCACCGCCACCGCCACCACCATCGTCGCCGCCACCGCCACCAGAACCACCACACAGCACCACCGCCACCACCACCACCACCACCACCACCGCCACAACCGTTGCTGCCCCCACCACCACTGCCACAACCGTCACCGTCAACACCACCACCGTCGCCCCCACCACTGCCACCGCCACCACCACCACTACCACCCTAGCACCACCACCACCACCGCCACCACCACCGTCACCATCGCCACCATCACATATTTTTATAAGGGTATTTATGTCTTTTAAAACATATTTCATTTCTATTCCTTAAATCAACCAAACACTGTAATATAATTCCTAAAGTCTATTCCTTCCGCGAACCAAACAATAGAATACAAATCCTATTCTATTCCTTGCCTATTCTATTCCTTATGGAATAGCATTCCTATTACCTCAAAATTCATTCCGTGAACCAAACGTGCTGTTAATGTTAGCATAATGCTAACTATATTCTATGACTTCTTTATAAGTTAACGTAAGCACTACCTCTAACGGCTAAGAGCTTGGAGTTGACACGTCTGTCACTCCCACTCATTAAGATAGCCAAAAGATAGTCAAGTCACAGAAACATTCCAATAACTTAGACAACAAACCAAAAAAGTCTAAGTCCATAAATTTGGAATCTTAAACATACACCAACTTTCCAAATAATCTCAAGGTCCACCTCAAAATTAATTGAACATAACGAGTCTTACAAAATTGATTTGAGCCTTACAAACCAAAATGACCCAGGATCAATTTTGAAGAACCTAAAGACTCTATTAATTGCTAAAGAATTTATTAATTGGCAATGCACCACAAGTTAAATGTTTTCGTTCTAATAAATTCATTAATATTGTTACAACATGTTCATAAATATGTTGTACAACCAAACGTTCAATGAAATTAACTTATGAATTATAAGAACAAAAAAACTAAATTAATACTTGTGGAAACTTTTGGACTTATTGCTAGACGTACAATCCAATTTGGAATGTATGAAAACAATTAAATCCATCAGCTTTAGGGGAGTATTTAATGATCTCTTTCTAAGATATTCTTTATCCAAATTAATGATATAATACTCATAATTGATTTGACCAACTAAATAATGAAGATATAATTCCCCACCATTAGTTGGGCATACTAAATAATCAATATTTGGTTTCAATTATAGTCCAACTAAATGAATAATTAATGAGGACGTGATTCTCCACCATAGTTGGACATACTAAAATAATAAAATACGCCTTCCAAAACCAAGTTGGAATCTGGCTCAAAAGGATACATTTTATTATTGAAATCCAAAAGGGGTATATCATATCATACCACGCAACTTACTATAGTTAGTCCAAATAACCAAGTAAGCTTCGTGAAAAATAATTAATAAAAGGTGTATCTAAATTTTGAGAAGTGACTAAATACATGTTTTGCTACTGCAAACCATGAAACTTAGAATTATAATTGAACTAAATTTATAAATTCTAAGAAAGTGAGATAAAATTACTATCTAATGGGTTGATGAATTTATTGACATAAAACTTGCCTGTGGGCTAAAGTTTTAATTCTATTAAATTCAATTAAACATTTATGATAGTATTTTATCTCAATTACTAAATAGTCAGAAGAATCTAGTGACATAAAACTTGCCTGTGGGCTAAAGTTCTACTCAATTAGATCCAACTGAAATCTTATGATGAAACAATTATCAAATGAATTGAAGAATCTAGTGACATAAATTGCCTGTCGGCTAAAGTTTTAATTCAATTAGATTCATTACAACCATTATGACAAAAAACTTAAGGGATCATGTTCCTTATCTTAATCCTTGTGGGCAAATTAAGATATATGACCTAAAGTTTACATCATAAAATTAAGCTTCATGATAGAGGTGAAAATTACTCATAAAGTAAGTAAAGTTCTTTATTCCTATCATTACTGATAAAACTACTAAACTAAATTCCGATACATAATTGCCTGTAGGCTAAATTATGATCATAGTTCAGTATTTCTTCCTAATTAATCATACAAATATAACGAAATTGCCTGTGGGCAAAATTCCATCATATTACATACAATTAATCACAACTGATATGTCTAAAACTTTATGTCACCCAACAACTCAATATATAATTTTAACTGATTAAGGATGCTGTGGCTACTCCCAAACTAATTAAAATTATAAGATCACTAGACATTTTTTATCAACTTTTATGTGACCCAACAACTCAATATATAATTTTAACTCATTAAGGATGCTGTGGCTACTCCCCAACTAATTAAAATTATAGGATCACTAGACATTTATCATTGCCATCTTTATGTGATTTGAACTTTAGACAATTTTTAGTAAATTAAAGATGCCGTGGCTACTCTTTAATTAATCTAAAAATTGTAATCACTTGGCAAAAGGGGAATTTAAAGCCTAACAAACAAATTAAACCAACACATGATAGACAATTATTAGGTATACTCCCAGGAAAGTTGGTCGAGACGAAGCTCGGTTAAATACCAACTCCTTAGACAGAGTAGCGTCGCAAGGGAACTAGTAGCAACAAGGCTTTTAAGCCATGGCCATAGAACTAGTATTCCTCCCCAAGAAACTTCCCTAAGTCATGTGTTCTCATGTTTGAAGTAAAATCGTTTGGGAAATCTATAAGATTGTAGATTCATCACCTATGGATAAGGCTTTAAATCGTTGAACTAAATTAACGGACTAAACGTGCTTAAATTCAGGCACTACCGCAACTAAAGTTTATGCATAGGTCCAACTTAATAAGGAACTAATATAATTCCATACTAAAGTATGCATTTCTAAAGGCATAATAAAATTTCATAATTTAAAAACCAAAATATTATGCGGTGGACAATTATGCATAAAATTAAACATTAAACTCATATATTCCAAATAAATTGCATAAACGAAAACAATTTTAATATGAGAAATAACATTAAACTATACAATTAATATTCAAAACTAGTATGACTTCAAACAAAAAGAAATCCAAAATTTGAATAATAATATAATAGATATATACTTTGAAAGGTTAAAAACTATACGCCCACGTGAAAATGTTTTAATTGCATAAAATCAAATTTGTGAGAAACAGGCTGAATTCACAAATATCAAGCCTTAGTATATGTTTTATTCGTAAATAAAAATCTCACAAATCCCAACTGCATAATTAAACTTAATATTATGCACTTAATGTGATTAAAAGCATAAAAAAAAATCTAAAAAATATGAAAAACACCTAATGTGTATTTAATTTTTCATACTTAACTAAATGTGGGCAATAACATCTAAAATCATAATTCAAATACTAAATAAATTATGTGATAGATTGCTAGAAAACATGTTTTTCCAAAATTTTGAATTGATTCAAAATCACTCTCCAAAACTCAATTAATAGTATCATTAATGGCATAAAACTGCAAATAAACCAAAAAAGCAATAAATAGCCATAATAATATTATTATGTTAATATGGAGACTAAATATGAAAAAATAATAGTTAAAACTGTTAACCTTTAAAACATTTTCGGATATAACTTTAAAATGTAATAAAACTTACGTCCGAAAATAAATGTCACATAAATCAATTAGGAAACAATGCATGACTTAATATCATAAAAATAATGTTGTCATTAATTAAAATATTAATAGTAATAAGGAGCATTATAATCACTGTTAACATTTATAATGACAAACATGGTAATACATATCTTAATGTTTCCATTTTCTTAATGATAAAATGTGACTATTTCAAAAACAGTCAACAGGTATAACAGTAGTTACCAATAATAATAAACTGTAAACTGTAATTAATGATTTGCGTACCTTAATGATGCAAACTGCATCGATTCATAGCACTAACATCGATAGCGAAGAAATCCTTCAAAATCTCCCACCTTCGCAGAGAGTTTAGTTGACTCGTCGATGCTAGTATTAATCTCAATGAATCACCCAATGGTACCTAACAGTTTATTGGTAACACTCAATTACCAGTATTAATAGTAATATAAAATGAAGTGACGTGAGTAATCTTACCAATGTACCAAATATAGTAGATTACCATGAATGAATAATTATTATGAAAGGTAATACATGAGATTAGCCCCTAAACTTAATAACAGTAATTAATAATGCAAATTAATTACAATAAATGTAAAACTGTAATTAAGGGATGCCAAATACTAATCTCAATTTACCACATAATAATTAATCATGATTGTAATGAGTCATAAGGAGACTAAAATTAAGGTATAACCAGATTACCAATGTAAAGGCAATATATCAACTATGTACATTGCTTGCCATAAAAAAAAAACTTAATATTATTGTTAAGGACCTGAAAACTATTAATAGATTAAAAATATAATCAACTTATCAACTTAAATAATAGTTATAATTCTTAATGGCCAAAAACAATAATTATAATTCTTAATGGTTTCAAATGGTAACTATAATCCTTAAACACTTAATGACTCAAAATCAGGCAAAGATAATAATTATAGAACCAAATTGCTTAAGTTAGGCCCATGAACCTTAATGGCCCAAGTTAATTATAACATGAATGATAAAATATAAATGGTCTAGTATTAAAATAGATCCAAACATTATATTATTACCAACGATAAATACCGTTAACAAAATACGGTAGTTAGTAATAATTGAAACTTAATAAACATGTTATAATCAAATAAAAGTGCTACAATTATTATTAAAATATCAATCAATTAATAGCAGGATCCATACTGACCAAGATAGGTCCTAAATAGATTGTTCAAAATAGATTTTAAAGTCCCAAGTGACAAATAGGACTAAAATATGCTCAAAATTAAATGAGAAACCAAACAAGCCGTCTTAATATGCTATAATGTCCAAAATTAGTCTAAGGATCCAAAATTGAATGATATTTAATATAAAATCTATGAGTAAATAATATGGTATATCCAACCTTAATATATGTTTTTCTAAATGTACAATTATAATAAAATAATTTTAAAAATATACAAAGCATATTTGGATTTTTGTAAATTAATATATTATTAACCAATAAATACTAAATAAATTGCAATAATTCAAGCAATTTAATATGCACATCAATATTAAATTAAAATTCAAGTAGCAAATTTAATACTTAATATTTGTTCAAAATTGAATAATAATTTAATTGCGAATATAATGCCAAAATTGAGAGAAAACTAAAAGGCATTAATACAACTCTCAATATTAAATTAAAATTCAAATAGCAAATCAAAACTTAATATTTGCTCAAAAATGAATAATAATTTAATTGTGACAAGAATTACTGTAATTGTATTGATAACGGCAACACTTCAATCACAAATAATGTCACAATTAATCTGATCTCAATTTAAAATTTTTAATGCCAAAATTAAAGAATAACTAAAGGGCATTATTATTTCAAAACAAGCAATTACCAAGTAATTTACCATTTGTCAAAAATAATTTACAATATTAATTAAGGCAAATATTAATATGGCAATATTAAATCCTAATATAATTACTGTTCACCAAAATTAATATGTAATTATTATATGGTAAATAAAAGGATAATTGCATGTAAATAGGAGACGTACCAGTACAGTCGTGCATCCGTCTTCTTCGCAGCTCTCTGTTCTGCGGAACCAGCGACGCCTGATTAGAACCACGAAAGACGCTGCCTGATCTTGAGGAGTAGCGAGCGGAGCTCTCTGTTCTGCGGAACCAGCGCCGCCTGATTAGAACCACGGAAGACGCCGCCTGATCTTGAGGAGCAGCGATCGGAGAGAGACAAAGGTGGCCGGAGCTAGTGCCACCTTAATGAGAGAGACAACAGTGACAAGCCGAGAACCTAGCGCACCTCCGCCGTCTGTCTTTGTCGCGACATCTCTCCGCGCGTCACCGGACACCGCCCGCGACCCCAAGTCGCGTTGTCCAGCATCGCCTGAAGGAAGGGAGGGGCAGCGATGTCGCCGAAAATCCAGCCCGCCTCCACCATCCTCCTCGCCGTCGTACTCATGGCAACCGGCTATCGGAGGGAAAACGATGCAAACCGACCGGAGGGAATCCGTCGTTCCTCTGCCGCCAAACAACAGCCACCACTGCGTCCATGGCGGTGTCCTCACAGCGGAGAACCAAAGTCGAAGCCCCACCGACAGCAGCACTGAACGCCATGTCTCTCGGAATCGCCGCTCGCCGCCGACGTCTCCATGTCCAGAAACTACAGCAACGAAAACTGGAGAACCAGTACCTCAGATTCCTTTTGGTCGTCGCCCAATGGTGTTGGTTGCAGTCACCGTCGCCTCCCCTCGTCGTCACCAACGAAACCCCGACCACCGTTCGTATGAAGATCGAGGAGCCATGCACCCTAGACGGACTTGCAGCACTGAACACCACCCTTCGTTGATATCCACGTATGCTCGTAGTCGCCACCCGAGTCAACGACAACCGGAGTCCAGCGAAAGACAAATTCATGCGAAAGACAAAAAAAACTGGCGATTAATGCAAGAAAAAATAAATCCAGCAATAACTTTAAAGCAGGAGGTAATTTTGATTCAATAATTTTGAATAATAAATCAAAATAATTCTCAATTCCAGCAGCACAAAAATTTGAGAAAAATTAAAGATTTTTGTATTCAATAATACAAACAACCAGACAGAGATTTTTAGGGCTCTGATACCAAATGTTAGACAATAATAAGGCTAACATAAACTGAAGTAAACGTGTAACCTGACTTGTAATAACGAAAGCTTTAGGATTCCCCGAATGTCTCTAGCCATAGTTGTTGGTATTGCCGCTGGGATGGTAGACCTGCAGAATATCATTAGTGTTTTGTCTGCCACTTCTCTCCTGAATACCTGATGGTGCGTGTATTCTGAATACGGGAACTATGGGAGGACTGCTTTGCTTAGAAGCCTACATGCCATCAATATATGCAGATATTCAGTTTAAGCTAAACTGAATATCCTCAGTTACCTAACAGATTAAGTCACCAATTGACTTAATCTCCTACTTGTACCACAACCACCCAATAATACAATATATTATAATATATTGTATTTAGGGAAAATACTTACAACAAGACTATATAACAATAATCTATGTGTTCTTGGATGATTGGCTGATGTTTTCATTGATTTTAAAGTGTAACTTTGAGATGAAAATTTGTAAGTGAGTGCCTCACAGTCTATTTTGTGCAAAAAAAAAAAAATAATCTTTTACAGTACAAAGGCCATCTTCTACTGGTAGGATCTTCTTCCTTGTACAACTTCATCACCTTTATTCACCTCATCAACAGAATGAGTATCCTCCTAACCAAGCGTACGTGAAACTATAGGATCCAGGCAACCATTCTGGCCAGAACAACAATGCTGAGATTTTTCCCCGTTATCCCCAACCGTTTGTGAACTAGAAAACTCTGCCGGCATCCCATTCTTAGTCACCTGTCTATCAAATCCAGAGTTTCCGGCGACCAAATAAGTTCCCATTCTCTCCGGCCGGCGGGGCATCATCGTGCGTCAAATAATGACCATGGAACATAGTTGGTCTCCACACACCAAAGAGATTGAGAACCCATTTTGATGAGCGTCTATTTACAAAAAAAAAAAAAAAAAAAAAAATCTATGTCAATATATTACCGGTAACTTGTAGAAAACCTGCTAAATTCTAGGTGAAAAAAATTACTGGTTTGTGGTTCAAAATATATGTTATGAATTGAAAGTTCAGGGTGCGGCATGAATAATCGGGTATAGTTCATGGTGCGGGATGACACTTTAGCCTACAAATTAAAATTCCCTAAACTATCACATTTTTCCTTATAAGTATTACACTTTTATTCGTAACTGTTCAACCTCTAAATATTACATTTCTATTTAAAATTATTACACTTGTCTTCAGAAGTTTACACTTTCAGTAACTAACGTACAACTTATTCTTAAATAGTATTACATTTTCCAGTGTATTATATTTGCATCTTGACCCGACCCGTTTCAGGATCTTCACATGAAACTCACCCATATAAAAATTCTTTTTTTTTTTAAAAAAAAAATTGAGCCCCTAAAAATTGGGGCATGTGCCGTTGCCCTAGTCACACATGGCTAGGACCATCCTAGAGTGCAATTGTTATATCATGGGCCATGATCTACCTTCCATTGTAGACCTTGGTTCAAAACGACAGTCAAATTATATACTTGTAGTTAACATATTATGCACATTTAGTTAATAGATTATGTACCGACTATAATTAATATATTATGTATATACATTTATATTATGTATGTACATGCAGTGAATAAATTATGTACCTATTACAACTACTACAATTAATATATTATGCACATACAATTAATAAATTATGTATATGTAGTTAAAATATTATGTACCTTCAATTTATTTATATAAGTACATAATCTGTTAACTAAATGTATATAATATGTTAACCACATGTATATGGATGGTTGGTTCGGGTATGACTATGAAAGCTTTGTGGATGTGTCGAGAAGAGTAATGCAAGGAAGGTCTCGGCCGCAGCAGCAAGAAGTGGTGCGTGAGATGCTCTTGTCCATGTTTTCTCCCAGCGCTACGGCACAGGTAAAACTTAGAGGTATCAAATCGACATGTTAGTCAAAAGTTCAATTTAGGCCCAATTTGTTTGGGCTGATCCAATTCGGTACAGCCTATTTGCTACAATAGGCGAATTAGGGCAAATTATGCTGTGCATGGTGACATTATTCAATATTTAAAATTTTTCTCTCTAGATTCTCTCTAGGGTTTTTGCAGACCTACTAGGGTTTTCCTAGGTTTTCAGACAAATTTTGTTCGTATCCTTCCTGAAAGATGGCCAACGATGTTGTTATGGATGGTGTGGCAAGCCGACGTGATGAGAGGCTGGCCGAGGCGGAAGAAACACAAGTGAGGGGATTGCCGAATGAGGAGAATTTACGCCGGACGATGGACGGCAGGCAGGAGCTTCGTCGAACTGCTGGTTGGGGGCAAGTGGGGAGGGAATTGGGGGCGGATGTTGGGTTCCAGCCGACAGATTTGTTGCGGGAAGGTGGAGGAAGGGGGGAACGTGGCGGTGGGTTGAGGCATGGGGGAGTTGCGTTGGCAGGAAGCCTTGGCGGTGGTTGCGTGGGCGGTTTGGGTGAGGATCATGTGGGTAGTAGGGGTGATGTGGGCAGTATGGGTAGAGGGGAGAATGGAGGCAGTACGGTGCAGCGTGGGAGGGGGGCTGTGAGGTCTACACGGCAGCAAGGGGTAGTGGGGGGTGTGGCGAAATTGACGGATAGATGGGCGGAGATGGCTTTGATGGAGGAGGAAGGGGCGGTGTTTATGCCGGAAGGTGGGGATGGGGTAGTAGAGGGTGATGGGGAGGAGGAGGAAGAGACTTGGAGGGTTGTTGGGCGGTTTTTGACACAGAAGATGGTAAAACTGGACTTTATGAGGCAGGTTCTGGCATCTGTGTGGCAGCCGGTACGTGGAGTACAGGTAACGGAGATTCAAAGGGGTTTATTCTTGTTTGTGTTTTTCCATAAGACGGATGTGGAATATGTGCTGAATGGAGGACCCTGGGCCTTTGAGAATAATGCTCTGGTGTGTCGGGAGGTGTTGGATGGGGTGAATCCTGTGGATGTAGAGCTGGATATGATTGATATGTGGGTACAGTTGCATGACATGCCAAAGGGATACACGTCACATGTAATTCTGGAGCAGGCAGCAAATTTTTTGGGCTCTTTTGTTAAACATGATGACCGGTTTGAGGGGGCGCCATGCCTAACGTTTCACCGTATTCGGGTGTCAATTTCGGTTGATAGGCCACTTAGAAGGAGGATGAGGTTGATGAAGAGAGATGGGACTACAACATGGGTAAATTTTAGATATGAACGACTGCATAAGTTTTGCTACTTTTGTGGCTGTATGGGTCACTTGCATACTTTCTGCATACACGCTAGGGAGGCTGGAATTCCAGTGGAAAGGTACCTGTACGGTCCGGATTTGCGAGCTGGTGGATCCCGGAGCGCTCCTAGAGCGGTTGGGGATAGCTGGCTGGTTCCGGTAGGCGGGAAACCGCGACCACTGGGACTCAAGCCACGTGTGGTGGATGGGGAACAGGGAAGTGGGGGTGTCACACCTACGAGTATGTCTGAGGATGAGGCGGTGGTGGCTATGGCAAAGCGTCGTAGGCATGGAACGGAGGAGGGGAGAGGATAGTGGAAATGATGAGGTAACAATCGCAGCTGGTTCAAAAAACTTGTCCATGGCGGGAGCTGGTGTCCAGCCCCGCCAATCATCATGAGTACTCTGAGCTGGAACTGTCGTGGCTTGGGCAATCCACGCACAGTTCGACAGATTGTGGACCTTGCGTCCAGTAAGAAGCCTGATTTTGTGTTCTTGATGGAGACCAAGGTACCACGGATACATGCAGAACGGATCCGGGTTACGCTTGGTTATGAAGGTTTATTTTATGTTGATAACGATGGTTTGAGTGGAGGAATGGCGCTTTTATGGAAGAGGAATAATACGGTGAGACTGTTAAGCTACTCGCAGAGTCATATTGATGTGGAGGTAAGCTTGTTTAATAAGTTATGGCGCATGACATGCATTTATGGTATCCCCGAACGTGGCAGGCGGGAGGAGACATGGGGTTTACTTGGTACTCTCAAGACTAGATCCTTGTTGCCCTGGGTGGTGATAGGGGATTTTAATAATCTACTATACCAGTATGAGAAGAAGGGGGGAAATCCGTATCCTAATAGTTTGTTGCGGGGTTTCGGAGATGCTGTGGATGACTGTGGTTTGATGCAAATGCCAATGAGGGGCCATTAGTATACGTGACAGAAGGGAAGGGGGACGCCGAATTGGATAGAGGAATGATTGGACAAGGCTTTAATAACGAATGATTGGGGTCTGCTCAATGAGAATGCATGGCTGGAGAATATTCGAACCCGAGCCTCGGATCATTCGATCCTTTTCCTCAGTATTAATGCGATTTGCATGCCAAGGAGAAGGGGGCCGCGAAAGTTCAGATTTGAAATGGCTTGGCTATTAGATGAGGGGTGTAAAGAAATAGTAGAAACGGCCTGGCAAGAGGGGAGAACGAAGGGATTGCTGCATTGCCAGCAGTTGTGTGGAGAAAAGTTGATGCGGTGGGGTGGTGATCAGTTTCATAAATTCGGAAAACGAATTAACCACCTACAGCGGAGGCAAGATGCCATACGGAATAGACGAGATTTGGCAGCGCTAGCTAAGTACCAACAGATTGAGAGTACTATGAAACGAGTAGAGGCCCAGGAGGATGTGTTTTGGAGGCAGCGGGCCAAGCAGCACTGGCTACGCGGGGCTGACGCAAATACAAAATTTTATCACAGGTATGCCTCTGCACGTAGGAAAAAGAATTTTATTTCTAGTATTAAATGTGATGCTGGTAACTGGGTGGAGGGGGATGATATGCATGCGGCTATACAGAATTACTTTGAAAATATTTTTGCCTCTAATGGATTGAGTTGTGATGATCCACTTTTTGGGGTCCTAACCCCACGAGTAACGTTGGAGCAAAATATGATGCTTGACCGCCCTTTTGAAACTAATGAGGTTAAATAGGCCCTTTTTTCAATGTATTCGGATAAGGCCCCGGGCCCGGATGGTTTAAACCCGGGTTTCTACCAACAGTTTTGGGAGATAGTGGGAGGTGATGTATCTGGCTTTATAATGAATACTTTGAATTCCTGTGTATTCCCTGAGGGATTGAATGATACTAACATTGTATTGATACCGAAAAAGGAGATGCCTGAGACAGTTGCAGATTTAAGGCCAATCGCATTGAGTAATGTCATTTACAGAATTATGGCTAAAATGATAGCAAATAGGATGAAAACACTGATGGGAGGATTGATATCAGAATCCCAGAGTGCTTTTATCCCGGGAAGGCTAATCACTGACAACATCCTGGTGGCAGCAGAGGTGGGGCATTATCTGAATAGAAAGCAATGTGGTATAGTGGGATGGAGTGCATTGAAGTTAGATATGTCAAAGGCCTATGATAAAATGGAGTGGAACTTTCTGGAAAGGATGCTCACTGTTATGGGTTTTAGTGAGAAGTGGATAAAGCTCATTATGATGTGTGTAACGACTGTTAATTATACTGTAATGGTTAATGGTATAGCAGGGGGCATGTAAAACCAACCAGGGAACTCAGGCAGGGAGACCCGCTCTCTCCGTATTTATTTATTATTTGTGCAGAGGCTCTCTCGATGATATTACAGTATGAACAGTTGGCAGGCTCAATACATGGGTACAAAGTTGCAAGGGGGGCGCCGCCTGTATCACACCTATTTTTTGCAGATGATAGTCTCCTATTTTTTAAAGCAAATATCCCGGAGGCAGGAGTTATAAGGCAGTGCCTAGCAAGGTATGAGAAATTGTCAGGCCAGGTGGTGAATTATAATAAATCTAATATATGTTTTAGCAGAAATACCCAGGAGGCTGACAGGGCACAGGTAGCGGATTGTCTGGGGGTGGTGCAAGCACCCAATTTTGGGAAATATTTGGGCCTACCATCTTTTGTAGGGAGAAATAAGAGAGCTGTTTTTTCGTATGTGGAGGAAAAAATCAGGCAACGAATTGGTTCGTGGAGTAAAAAGTTACTCTCTCAGGCTGGTAAGGAAGTATTATTGAAAAGTGTAGCGCAATCTATGCCTACCTTTTCGATGAGTGTTTTTTTGTTATCTGAGACAGTTTGTCAGTCAATTGAGCGAGCTATGAATAAGTACTGGTGGGGCAGTGGAAGAGAAAGGGGAATACATTGGAAGGCATGGGACAAGTTGTGCATACCAAAAAAGTATGGTGGTATGGGTTTTAAAGAACTGAGGGCCTTTAATCTAGCAATGCTGGGTAAACAGGCATGGCGATTTTTAACAGACCCAGAAACACTCGTGGCTAAAATCTATAAGGCAAGGTATTTTCCCACAACCAGTTTTACAGATGCAACTATTGGTAATTGCCCAAGTTACTGTTGGAGAAGTATAATGGCAGCCCATGCAATGGTAGTCTCAGGGGTGCGAAGGAGGATTGGGAATGGACAGACAACTTTAATATGGGGACACCCGTGGTTACGAGATAATCCTAGCCCATTGATTCAAACAGAAATGCCACAACAATTGAGAGAAGCACGAGTTGCAGGACTAATTGATTTACAGACTCATACCTGGGATCCACATATTTTGTCTGATTTATTTATTCCTGAAGATGTGGAGCGAATAAATATGATCCCTGTTAGTCCTGAGTATGAGGACTCATGGTATTGGATGAGTGACCCAAAGGGGACATATACAGTAAAGAATGCCTATAGGCATATTGTGGGTGATTATGAGAATAATCCAGCGAATTTTGATAAGTGGGTTGCAATGTGGAAAATAAAAGTCCCCCCTAAATGGAAAACTTTCTTGTGGAGAGCCATTGGTGACATTTTGCCAACAAACCTTAACTTGATATTAAAAAGGGTGGAGGTGGACCCAACTTGCCCTATGTGTGGTTTAGATCATGAAGATGTGTTGCATGCTTTAGTGCTCTCTGAATATTCTAGACTTGTTTGGAGTATAACACAATTGCCTATTATTAATATTGTTTCAAACTCGTTTACAACATGGATAAAAGGGGCTATGACGGCATTGACGGAGGAGCAGACCCGGTTAATGATAGCAGTATTATATTATATTTGGAGAACCCGGAATTCAGCTGTCTGGAAGGGATCAATGATGCGGCCTACCCAAGTGGTCAGAGCAGCCACCGTAGCGCTACAGGCGTACGGCGCCGCCCATGTCCGCCGAACCGAGCCGGCACCGGCGACGGACCACTTGAACGGTCCAGGGGAGAGTGGTCTACGATGTTATGTGGATGCGGGTTTCCGGCACGACACGGGCGAGGCTACTTACGACATAATAATTATTGCGCCAGATGGCTCGTTTGTGGCAGCAAGGAATGACAAGTTACCAATTTGTTTTTCACCACTTATGGCGGAGGCCCAGACATACAAGGAGGCTTTGTCCTGGCTACTTGAACGGGACAACACATCAGTAAGTTTACTCACGGATTGCATGGAATTGGCTACGATTATCAGGCACCATCACACGCCGATCCATTCGTATGTTGGGGTCACAGTTGACCAGTGCAGAACGTTTATGTCGTTGTTTAATCGTATTACTTTGGATTACATCTCTAGGCAGGTTAATTTACATGCGCATAGTTTAGCTACGTTAGCATTTACTCAGGATCAAGCTATGTACTGGGATGCTATCCCACCTGACGCTATTTCGGCTTTGATTCATTAATACAATCGCAAGATTGACCTTCAAAAAAATGCTGTGCATGGTGCATATAGATGCAAAAACGACGTCGTTTTGCATCAAAACGCGCGTCCTACTTAAAAAAAAAATCAGCTTCGATTCCCAGCAACAACATTATGTTATTCATTTTTATTAGTTCATTCATTCTAGATTTTTAGTTTTTAAAGTTAGATGTCAAAACGACGTCATTTTTGCATCCGTCTCAATTAATCTGACTAGAGTTAGTCATTTGCTACAAATAAACATGCTGGCTATGGGGTTTGAACCCATGTGCACTTATGTGCAGAAGATCTTAAGACTTCCCCCTTAACCTCTCGGGCAAACTAGCTATTATTCATATATCCTGTTCTTAAATAATACAATTCCAAAAGTTGTTTCCTCCAACAAAATGGGCAGCAAAGTTTAAAGCTGCAATAATCTATTAACTGAATGTACATAATATGTTAACCACATGTATATAATTTAAAAGTTGTTTTATATTAGGGTACACAATACAATGTGAATCCTGGTCCATGATATAGTTTGACTTTACTTTTTTTGAAAGTAACCAAAACGGTGAAATATATTAAAGGAAGACCAAAATAGAGTCAGGAGGGATAGAATCCCAGTACAACGAACTAGTTTGAGAAAAAGCTGAAGAAGCTAAGGGTATGAGCTATTAAATTTGCTAATCTAGGAACAAAATTTACGAAACATTGAACAAACGTAGACATGATAGATCTGCATTCGTATACAATAAAACTAATATAGGAACGAAAGGTAATGCTACTTGCTGACAAGTATCTCTGAAGGTTGGAACAATCCGCGAGAAGCTCAACTTTAAGCACCCCTCGTCATTTTAGCCACGACAGAACTTCCTTACACGCCAACGACTCCGCCATGAGGGGTGATAGGCAATCCGGTAATTGGGCATTGAAGGCCGCAACGAAACTGCCGTCGTGGGAGAATAAAACTACTCCGGTTGTAGCTCTTCCCATGGCTGCATGGAACCCTGCGTCGAAGAAGCATCTAGGGGCAGCGGGTGCAGACTGGCGGAGTGGACTGAGCCAGGAGGCGAGCTCGTGCGTGTATGTATCTGGTTCTAAGAACGGACGACGGCGTTGGCAGTACATATCACCTTCCTTGACAACGGTAACGCATGCTCCCACACGGCAGTGTTCGTTGCTCTCCAAGAATAATACAGAATCGCCGTTGCCATAACAAGCAGATCAAGAGAGAGTAATTCCATAGCCAATGCAAACCACATTTCAAAAGAATCAGCCGTAATGTTTAGAATAGGAAGAAGAGATTCATGTCAAATGGATTGAGTATAGTCACACTAAAATAGGGCATGCATGGTATCTTCATGATGGAGGGCACACATAGAACATGTAGGATCAACCTCCATCCTCTTCATAATCAAATTTGTGGTGGTAGGAAGAACACCATTCATTTCTTTGCACAGGAAAACCTTCCACGGGGGGTGGGGGTTTAATATTCACGTAGGTAGCCAATTATTAAAAACCCACGGTGGGTGGATATAGTTCCCCATAATGAGTATGTAGCCACTCTTAACAGAATAACATCCCTGAGGGTCCCCTTGCCAATACCATGAATAAGTGTAGTCCGGGCTAATAGTGATTTTAGAAATACAAGCCACATCACTAGGTATAAAAATATCCCCTACAATATATAGATCCAATGAGTTAGTATCTTGATCAATCAAGCCAACAACCCTAGAACTTGCCAATTCAGGAGGCATAACAGTATGAACCACGGGGTCTAGGTCATCCGGGAGCCATGTATGTCCCAAATCAAAGTGTTCTCCCCATTCCCAATTCTTCGCTTAATATCACTACAGATTAAATCATGAGCTGGTAAAATACTATGCCAATAATAACTCGGATTATTACCCAAACTAGCATCAATAAAAGAACTTTTGGGATAGTACCTGATGTTATCACATCTGTGCTTGTTTTTATGGTTATTTTGAATCATCACAGTAATTAAGCTCTTTAATTTTGCTTATTTAATACATGTTTTCCTTGCTATTATCATTTAATTATGGTTCGCACTTGTTTTGAATATTTTACGGTGTTTGTTAGTGTTTTTGAACCATTTTAGGTCAAAGATATGACCAAGGGGAGTTCAAGGATGAGTTTGGAGCAATTTTGGATGAGTTCGGGGCCCAGTGGACTCGACGCACGTCGAAATTTTCCAGTAGCTAATTAATTCGCGCACAGGAAGTCTCGACGCGTTGAGAAAATTCTCGACGCGTTGAATATGCGTCTGTTTCTGGGATAAAAACAGACGCCTAAAGTGGCGTGGATAAAAAAACAGACGCCTAAAGTGGCGCGGATAAAAAAACAGACGCCTAAAGTGGCGCAGCTGGGCAAAATTCAATACAAGCGCGAGATTTCTTTTCCTAATATCAATTGCGCGGACTTCAAGGATCATATCTCCATATTAAAAGTTAGCAATTCAAGGAATCTTCCAAATTCTAAATATCATTAAAGACGATAATTTCTTTATTTAAATATAGGAATTAGAATTTGAGTCCAATTTGGTACAAGATTCCTATTTCATCTCAACTTTGTACCCACTATAAAATCCCTCCTTCCTCAACCCTAAAGACAGAGACCGAGACCGAGAGAATTCAGAGATTCTTGGAGACAAGAAGGAGAGAAATCAAGAGCCACAAGTTGTCTTGGAAAGCAAGAAGAAGACTAGGGAGATTTGGGAAAATCGTCTGGTTAATTCTTGTACTCTTTTGATGATTTGTAATTCTTTATTTATATTTGCTATGTATAATTTAGTCATGCTTGGCTAAATTCTTTAGAGATTCTTGGGTAAAAGTGTTTATGAACCTATGTGCCTGAGCTCTCAGTTTCTTTAATATATTATTATTTGGGTTTAATACTTGTGTTGCAATCGTGATAATATTGTTTGATGCTTGTAATTAATGGTCATAGTTACTAGCTTCATAGCCATGTTTGTGTCACCAATGGGAGTTGGGGCATAAATTAGGACACACACGATTGCACCTAATGGTTGGTCCTTGGGAAAGGGGAACTTATTAGGGGAAGTTTATTCTAGATTGTTGCCAATAGGGAGATGGTAGTAATTAGGAATAATTGAATGCTGATCTTTGATCTTATTGGGTGTTTAAGCCATGGGAGTGGAAATTCACTAGGAATAGAGATTACGGGAGTAATTCAATTCCACTTTGCATTCCCACACAAATCTTAATTCCAAACTAAATATTGCAAACGATAATTGGCACTAGGTGATTAAATACTTGAATCCCATGAATCTCAACTTCTCTCTAATTGTTTTCAAAATCCTGAACCTCTGTTTTATTTTATTTATTTTATGCCAATCAATCATCTAAGTAGTTGTTAGGATTAGCTCTAATGAATAAGTTAGTAACTAGTGCTTGATACAACCACTTCCCTGTGGATCGATAACTCGTACTCCGAGAATTATTTGTTTGCAAATATACTACGCATCAAATTGGCGCCGTTGCCGGGGAAGTGGCGTTTCCAGTATTAACATTAGTGAAATCTTTATTCTAGGATACTAGTCCATTTTTATTTTTTTTATTTTATTTTGTTTTGCTAACCCATAACAAGTTCATTGTTTTGAGTGTGATTTAGTTTATGGATAGATATGCATTCCAAGGAACCATGCCACCGTTTTACCCTCCTTCTCAAGGTTATGAGATGAGTTGGAATATGAATCGAGAATATGGAGGAATGGAACAACAATTCCCTTTCTCAAATTTTGCCAACTCTAGACAAGGATATTTTCAAGAAAGTTCATATCAAGCATCACAACCCCAATGGTGCTCATTTTGTGGTGGGAATCACTTTGTGGAAAATTGTTACATGCTCAACCCCACCAACCATATCCCTCAACAATCTACTCAAGGATTTTGTGCCAACATGAGTCAAGCTACTTATCAAAGATGCACACCACCTACTCCACAACCCTCACGGTGCATGATATGTGGTGGATCTCATGAGGCGGAAAATTGCTTTATCCTGGATCCCAATTACAAGTATCAAGGGCGAGCTCAAGAGTTGCCATACCAAGAGTTTCAACAAGATTGTCAATCACTTGACCAAATAATTGAGATGAAGTCCAAAGAGACCAAGGTAATGCAATTGTGCTCGAAATATCTGGAGTTACAAGATCACATGAAGGCTCAACTTGATCGCATGAATGCTCGACTCGATCACATGATAGCTCGACAGCAAGATTTGACAATTCAAGAGCCACTTCAAGATTCATTTAATGGAGAGGTTCTAGAAGAGTTGCTCTTGCCAAATGAAGGTCATGAAGTTGAGAGAAATAAAAAGGATGATGAGGATCTTAGAGAGGGAGATGAAGAAATATTTGATAAATGCATTGAGATGGAGACACCAAGCTGGGAGGAAAATGTAGAGTTGCAAGGTAATGATGGCAAGGAACATATAGAGAGTTGCCCATTAGATGAGGAAGTTCTCAATAAAGCACATGATTTGAATGAGGATGTCTCACCAATGGAGAACACTTCCCTTGGAGAGAACTTCAGAGAAATTTTGAATTTGGGAAGCATTGGAGTTCTTAAGGATAATGGCACACATTTGCCTATCTATATATCCAATGATTCCCAATACTTGCTGGTTCATGTGAATGATCCGAGACTCTCATTACTTGTTGAACAAAAGAGTGTTGAAAAAGAAGGAAAAGAGAATGGAGGCATAATTCTTGATTCGGGCAAATGTGGTTCCTTACATGATGACGTGAAGGGTTCGAGCTTAAGAGAGTTTATAATGGACACCACTTGAAGAAATACTTGGAAGAGAATGTTGATGGAAAGAAGGGGATTTTTCTTCTCCAATCACTTGATGGCTAGAGAGGTAACGTCGAGCTAACGACGTTAAATTTAGCGTTTCATGGGAGGCACCCCATGTTATCTTTTATTACTTTCCCTATTTATTTATTGCTTTCTAGTTTCGTCTTATTTAGTTTTATTATTTTCTAGTTCGTGATTATTTTATTGCTTCTTGCTTTTCTCTTTTCTCTTTTCTCTTGTTCTACTTTTCTTTTATTTTGCATCAGGGATGATGCAAAGTTTTAAGTGTGAGGGGGAGGAATCATTAATTTGGGGATATTTCTAAATTTTTAAAATTTTTGCTTTTGCTTGGATGACTCATATGCTATTTTTGGTGAATAAGCTACTTGTCTTAGCATGCAATTACAATTATTCTCTCTTGTTGGTTTGTGGTTTGTTTTAGTGGTGCTTGCTGCATCTCAATTTGTGATGGATGATTTGAGGTGTAACACATATTTGATCTATTCCCTTGCCAATAGCTTTGTTAACCCCTTAATAATTGGATTAATTCTTGATCTTGTGTTTTGCATTGCTAGTGAAGGCTTATGTGAGATTCCGGTCATGGGTGTTTTGCTAGAACTTGCCTCATTACTCCCTAAGTGATGTCTAAGTTTTGCATGTTTTGAAGTGATTTAGGCCATTTTTGTTTAGCCATACCCTTTAAACCTGTCCCTATATATATTTTATCCTTCGTATCCCCATTGTGCCTTTTGTTTGTTCAAATAAGTGCTAAGCACTTATCCCCTCTTTGTGATTGTTTTTCTTTGATTTATCCCATTATTATAACCCTTAGCCCGTGGCCAAATATTTCCCTTCCACCCTTGAGAGAATGAAACTTTTATCTTCATCTTTTCCGTAAGAAGAGTTTTATGGAGTTGTGCTACGAAAAAAGCAGCTAGTGTTACAAATGTTCAAGTGTGGAGGTCATGAAAGTTTGGATTAAAATTATCTTGCTATATCCAAAAGAAGTCCAAAGACAAAGAAAAGAATGAGAAAAAAAAAAAAAGATTGAAAGTTTTTGAGTTTGGATCCCCACTTTACCAAAGAGATGCTAAGTTCTTAAAAGAAATTTGCTCCTTGAAATTATGATTATCTCATCTCTTCCAAATTTTGAAAAGTTTAAATAAATTGTGACATTCTCTCTTTTTGATTAATTTTTCCATACCACTTCTTTGTTAGCCATCACCCGTAGCCCCATTACAAGCTAAATAAAGTCCTATTTGATCTTAGCATGCATTCTTAGATTTGATCTAGGGGAGTATGAAAGGCAAGCCTAAGGGATCTCATTCATGAACCGTATCTTGCATAATCTCAACTGAGTATTTGTGCACATTTGATCCTCACATGCTTTAAATTCTTGGTGCTTGGTTATTGGCTTGGAAATGGGTCTCTTATGTGCCAAACTAATTTGATTCTTGAAGCTTGTTGTTTTGTAGCAAGTGGGTTGGTGGTTTGAAAGGTTGTGCAAGAGAGAGCATGAGTAATTTGTACGTTTTGACTTGTGATTTTATTCCTTAGTTTTGCTTGAGGACAAGCAATAGCTTAAGTGTGAGGGGGTGATGTTATCACATCTGTGCTTGTTTTTATGGTTATTTTGAATCATCACAGTAATTAAGCTCTTTAATTTTGCTTATTTAATACATGTTTTCCTTGTTATTATCATTTAATTATGGTTCGCACTTGTTTTGAATATTTTACGGTGTTTGTTAGTGTTTTTGAACCATTTTAGGTCAAAGATATGACCAAGGGGAGTTCAAGGATGAGTTTGGAGCAATTTTGGATGAGTTCGGGGCCCAGTGGACTCGACACGTCGAAATTTTCCAGTAGCTAATTAATTCGCGCACAGGAAGTCTCGACGCGTCGAGAAAATTCTCGACACGTCGAATATGCGTCTGTTTCTGGGATAAAAACAGACGCCTAAAGTGGCGCGGATAAAAAAACAGACGCCTAAAGTGCGCAGCTGGGCAAAATTCAATACAAGCGCGAGATTTCTTTTCCTAATATCAATTGCGCGGACTTCAAGGCTCATATCTCCATATTAAAAGTTAGCAATTCAAGGAATCTTCCAAATTCTAAATATCATTAAAGACGACAATTTCTTTATTTAAATATAGGAATTAGAATTTGAGTCCAATTTGGTACAAGATTCCTATTTCATCTCAACTTTGTACCCACTATAAAATCCCTCCTCCTCAACCCTAAAGACAGAGACCGAGACCGAGAGAATTCAGAGATTCTTGGAGACAAGAAGGAGAGAAATCAAGAGCTACAAGTTGTTTTGGAAAGCAAGAAGCAGATTAGGGAGATTTGGGAAAATCGTCTGGTTAATTCTTGTACTCTTTTGATGATTTGTAATTCTTTATTTATATTTGCTATGTATAATTTAGTCATGCTTGGCTAAATTCTTTAGAGATTCTTGGTTAAAAGTGTTTATGAACCTATGTGCCTGAGCTCTCAGTTTCTTTAATATATTATTATTTGGGTTTAATACTTGTGTTGCAATCGTGATAATATTGTTTGATGCTTGTAATTAATGGCCATAGTTACTAGCTTCATAGCCATGTTTGTGTCACCAATGGGAGTTGGGGCATAAATTAGGGCACACACGATTGCACCTAATGGTTGGTCCTTGGGAAAGGGGAACTTATTAGGGGAAGTTTATTCTAGATTGTTGCCAATCGGGAGATGGTAGTAATTAGGAATAATTGAATGCTGATCTTTGATCTTATTGGGTGTTTAAGCCATGGGAGTGGAAATTCACTAGGAATAGAGATTACGGGATTAATTCGATTCCACTTTGCATTCCCACACAAATCTTAATTCCAAACTAAATATTGCAAACGATAATTGGCACTAGGTGATTAAATACTTGAATCCCATGAATCTCAACTTCTCTCTAATTGTTTTCAAAATCCTGAACCTCTGTTTTATTTTATTTATTTTATGCCAATCAATCATCTAAGTAATTGTTAGGATTAGCTCTAATGAATAAGTTAGTAACTAGTGCTTGATACAACCACTTCCCTGTGGATCGATAACTCGTACTCCGAGAATTATTTGTTTGCAAATATACTACGCATCAGTACCTGACTTTATAAACTCTAGCCACCAAAGATTTAGGTTTTGTTAGGAATCTCCAACCCTGCTTACCCAACATGGCTAAATTAAAAGCACGAAGATCCTTGAAACCCAATCCCCAAACTTCTTTGGGGCACATAACTTGTCCCAGTCCTTCCAATGTATATCTCTCTCACCCCACCAATAATGATTCATAGATCTCCCAATGGCTAAACACTCAGACTCAGGAAATAAGAAAACACTTATAGAAAAAGTCGGCATGGACTTGTGCCACACTTTTTTAAAAGAATTTCCTTACCTGCTTGTGATAAAAGCTTTTTATTCCAAGAGCTAATTCTTTGCCTAATCTTATCCTCAATGTAGGAAACAGCTATTCTCTTATTCCTCCCTACAAAAGCGAGCAGTCCCAAGTATTTCCCAAAATTAGGAGCCAGAGAAACACCCAAGTCCTGCGCCACATCCTCCCTAACCGCCTCAGAGGTGTTCCTGCTAAAACACACACTCGATTTATGATAATTAACTGCCTGCCCAGACAACTCCTCATACACAGATAAATAATGCTTGATTTCACCCGCCTCCTCAACATGTGCTTTAAAAAATAGTAAGCTATCGTCTGCAAAGAACAAATGAGATATGGGGGGCACCCCCGACAACCCTACAACCATGAATCTTTCCTTGTAGTTGAGTTTGTTGAAAAAGTAAAGAGTGACCCTCTGCACAAATAATAAATAAATAGGGAGAAAGTGGATCACCCTGCCTTAGCCCCTTGTAGGGATGACTTGACCACTATGGGCTCCATTAATCAGGAAACTATAAGAGACTGTAGTAACACAACACATAACAAGCTCTACCCATCCTGCATCAAAGCTCAAAGCCATAAGCATTTTCTACAAAAAAAAAAAAAAAAAAAAAAAAAAAAAGAGCACTCCATTCTATCATAGGCCTTAGCCATATCCAACTTTAAAGCACCCCATCCTACCACCCCACACTGTTTTCTATTCAGGAGGTGGCTAACCTCAGCAGCTAATAGAATATTGTCTGTTATGAGTCTATCAGGTATATAAGCACTATGGGAATCAGAAATTAACCCTTCCAATAGTGGTTTAATCCAATTTGCTATCATCTTAGCCATAATCTTATACACCACATTACACAGAGCAATATGCCTAAATTTTAAAATATTTAAAGCTTATGAAATAAAGGCGAATCTAATATTAAATCCCAAAAAGAGCATAAATTAAACATAATAGTCGGGGTGCTATGCCACACCTGAGCTAGAGAACTTAGATGCACAGTCTAAACTAACTATCAAAGCGTAACTAATATCCAAATATAAATCAAGGTACGCATGCCATCTCATCAAGATAGAACTATCTAAACTAGGTCCACGAATCCGACTAGCGTGCTCCGAAGCTACTCAACTGTTCCTGAAAAACATTTGGTGTAACAACCGTCAGCGAATAATGCTGGTAACCCACTCTAATGCGTTAAGTACAATATAGGTAGATATAAGAAATCATTTTGAAACTGGAATACATATATACTTACGAGACACTAAATTAAATCCGAGATCAAGACTCAAGACACAACAACAGACTCGATATTAGAGAACAATCATAAAGACTAGCATGCGTCCTAAGAATACGATACAAGACATAATAGACAGATAAGCATATAAATAGCAAATAGAGACAACAAAGGAATTCAAGACAATCATTTAGCAAGTAATATTCAAGTCACACAATCCATCTTCCAACCTTATACCAAGTTCCAACCTTGTAGCTCCCCTCCGTCCTTATATAAGTTCCAACCTATACCTCTAGGCCACCCTTATATCGCCTACCTTATTCCTCCAGGCAACTACATACCCCCTCCGACAAACCACCTTTCATCCACCAACATATAAAGATAGCGCCGCAGTGCCATTCGCATGATCCGCACCTCTAGTGACAATACCAAGGGGTCAGCGCATATAGCCTTGACATGACATCGCAGCACTTATAACCTGACCCATGCTCAATGGCAAGCTAGTCGAAGGTGGGTTTGTGCCTTTAGCACAGTAACCGCTAGGCTTGTACCTTTAGTACAATGACCGGGCACAAGTGGTGCCAACCACCAACAGTTAATTTCCACCAATCACAATCTCATCATCATCATTAGTCACATCGGCCATTGCGCAATGACCACGATACTCATCATCATTCAACCAATCAACACATAATAAATCAAGGCATAACAACAACGACACGCACAACACATAAATTCCTAGAACGATACTCAAAACACCAAACGGGACTCATACACAACAAACGGGGTACAACGGGACACGGGAAAACAACAAACGGGAAAAAACATCACGACGCACCAACAAATTCCAGCGGGTAGGTGGCGGATGGAGGACCACCCGCCAGCCACCCGCTGACGGCCACTCACGATTCCAGCGGGTGGCCGGCGGGCAGACCACTGCCTGCCGGCTGCCTGCTGGAACAGTGTTCCCGGGCAGCGGGTAGGTGGCGGGTACCCGTGCCCCCACCTACCCCCCACTGGTACTTAGGAAACTTTTTGGTCCCGGGGTTTCTCGTGGAACTCGAAACCTTGTCCAGACACATTTAAACACATAACGACAACACCACAGATTCAATTAACTGGATTAAATCAAGAATCGTACTAAATACGTTCTAACACGATTCCTAAACATGCCAAGACTTCACATTAATCATACAATGGTTCAGGAGCATCCGGAACCTCAAGAACATCAAGAAATCTATATTCAAAGTCCTAAATACAAGTCCTAGGCTAGACTCAACACCCGATCATGCATAATCCCACCCAAATATACCAAGGACATCATATTACGAAATTCACGATATAAACCCTAGGGCTCTAGACATAATTAAAATACGAGATCATACATATAGTCAATCACAATATCAAGAACATCAAGATTATCAAATAAGCACAATATAAATCCTTTGCAAGGGCTCTATTAAGACTCAATCACAGAATTACACATACAATTATCAAATGAGCCAATGAATAAGATATAGCAGAGAAAATAGATTTTGTAAGACATGGGTTACCTCTTAGCCCTAATCAATATCCCTGGCTGCTAAGGTTCTTCTCTAAGATTCTTCTCCCAATTGATCTTCCTAGGCTTGATGTTGGGGGATTTCCTTGGCTGGATTACCTGAGAGTATTTTCGAGTGAGGGAGAGGAGATGAAGGGTTCTATCTGCTTCTTAATCCCCTATTTATATGTTTAAGGGAAACCTATTCAAAGTCTGAATAATAAGACCCGCTTTCCTTATTCCCTATGAGCTTAAGGTTCCTAGTTCAGGTAAAGGTTCACGATTCATTGTGGACCGCCTGGGTTAATTACGGGAATTATAATTGGATTAAATCCCTCTTAATTATTTAATTAGCGGAATTAATTTAATAATTAATTCGGATTTGAAGGTCTTAACACGGGGTGTTACACTTAGGGATTTTTTTTTTTTTTTTTTTTTTGGGATGAGCACCACATTTGTATCATTTAGACCCTCCAGGAACAAGCGAGCATTTAAGCAGTTAATAACGAAAGCCAAAACATCACCCCCATCACATCCCTAAAATGCTGATAAAAAATCGAGTTCATCCCATTAGGGCCAGGAGATTTACCATGGAACATAGAGAACAAGGCAGCTTTGACTTCCTCTATCTCAAAACGGCAAAAGAGGGTCTCATTCTGACATTGAGTAACCCGGGGGGCCACCGAATTAAAGAAAGAATCCCCAACAGAGGGATTGCCAGAACAAAAAATATCACCAAAATAATCCAATATAACATTCTTCATAGCATCTCCCTCCGCCCAATCGCTACAAGCATTCTTAAGTCTAGAAAGGGTATTCTTCTTTTTACGGTGAGAGGCATACCTTTGAAAGAATTTAGTGTTGGCATCTGCACCCTTCAGCCAGTGCTGCTTAGCCCTTTGTTTCTAAAAGGCATCCTCCATGGATTCTAGCCGGCACAAATCAGCCTCCAGCCGCTGAAACTCAGTTAGTGAAGCGGTATCCCTACAACGTCTAAGATGCTCTTGCTCATTGCGAAGATTTTTAATTTGCTCGCCAAATTTATGAAAACAGTCCCCACCCCAACGAGTGAGCCGATCCCCACACAACTGAAGGCAGTCCTGCAAACTCAAAACCCTCCCATCATCCCATGCCTCTTCCACAACTCCTCTACACCCCTCATCCTGCAGCCAAGCCATCTAAAAAACTTGAAGCCCCTTTGAAACCTTCCACCTCCCGTACGGGGATCCAGGATCCCTAAAAAGAGAGCCGAGTGGTCAGATGTGCGAGTCAACAAATTAACCGCAGTAGCCCCCACAATCAATCTTCGCCAAGCATCCGTAGCTAAAACCTTATCCAGTCTTTCCTCCAACCAATCCGATGTGCCCCTTCCCCTTTCCCAAGTAAATGGATATCCTACCATAGGTATCTGGAACAGACCGTAATCATCAATGACATCCCTAAAATCGCGTAGGAGACCATAAGGATGAGGATTTCATCCCCGCTTCTCATGCGGGAATATGAGATCATTAAAATCACCTACTATAACCCAAGGGAGATCATATCTACTAGCAAGAGTTCTTAGCAAGTGCCACGACTCACTTCTTCTACTGCGTTCAGGGAAACCATAAAAACCAGTCATACGCCAACTTGAGAACCTTGCCATTGTAACATCACTACCACCGCTGCCCGGCCTCCTACCACTAACCCAGACAACTCCCGCCTCCTTTTAGACACGGCAACCACCGCCACCTCCACACCCCGAACACTGCCCGATGCCACCAAACTGCCACCGCCATGCGAGACCAATGCCGTGGCCTCCACCGATTCTTCCCGTTGCAGCTTCCCTCCCCCTCCCCCCCCCCAACGACACCAACCACGGATCCCCTACTGCCCTTAGACTTCGACTGCCCCCCGCCTCTAGGTTTGCGCTGTATGGGAATTGGTCGATAGGAACGACAGCCTCCCTAGCCTTCAAACAAAACTTGTAGGAGTGCCCTAACAAGCCACAAAAAAAAAAACAAAAGGTCTGGAGTCTCTCGTACTTGAAATTGACCCAATAGTATGTCTTATCACGTTTGAGAAGCCTCATACGTCGTCTGATTGGTCGTGCTACTGGGATAGAAACACGAATTCGGTAGAACGTTAGTGAAGGAGCATCTGCAAATCTATCATCATATTTGACGAACGTGCTTATGAAGTTACCAATCTATTCCAAAATCGGCTCTGAAGTATATCCAAGCGATAAATCATGAAGCTACACCCATAAATCCACGGAGTCCGGAACAACCTCGGCCGGGGGCACACCATCGTTAACCTGGTGGCAAACTAGGGTATTATTTTCGAAAGACCACGACCTTTCGTCGAGGACATGCAGCATGTCTGACTTGTAGAAGAAGACAAACAAAAAGAGATTTGGCTGGACCTCGGATATCTGAACCCCCCTCACCGGTTGTCATACAGAAGCCATAACCTGACGCATATACTCCACCATCACTATCTTGGACGTCAAGAAGCGCCCTACCACAACCCACGTCTCCTCCTCCCCCTCCAGAACCGCGTCAGCAGCCTACCTCACCTGTAACACCCCCGATATTTGGTATAATTTAAAACATTTTAAGCTTAAGAAATACGATGAAATCTAACCATTAATACCAAAATAATGCGGAAGCTAAACATAATAGTTGGGGGTGTTATGCCACATCTAAGCTAAGAACTTAGATGCAGAGGCTACTATTCAACTACTCATAATCCATAGATAACATCTGTTTAACATAGTGGCTCACAGGCCGTCAAAACTCAAAAGCTAATCACGAACTAAGACTAGAAACCACAGCTCCATCTAGCGCTCTCTTGTACCAACTAGTCTGTACCTGAAAAACATATGGTGTAGCAATCGTTAGCGAGAATTGCTAAGTAACCCACTCAAACGCGTTGAGTACAATATGTATATATTATATAAGAAAATCAGTTGAGACTTGTGAATACATATGTATAATCTTAACAACTCTAGCTTTAAAATCAGAACATTGACCCATTGGAGGATACACTCATTAAGCCAATCAAACTCATGATATACCAATAGAATTGACACGACAAGACAATGATAAGTTACAAGAATAACAAACGGTAACCAAGTTACACGTTCCAAGTTCCAACCTTATACCATATTACAACCTTTACTCCACTCCATCCTTATAACAGTTCCAACCTTTACCTCCGAGACCACCTTGTACACCAGTCCAACCTTATCCCTCCGGAGCCATGCTCCCCGCCTACTTTTCTGCCAGCTTTTCATAAACATTTTCATAATGGCACATGCAGCGCTGTATCATAAGCACACGCAGTGCAATATACCGCCAATCATTTTGAGCACGCAGCTCGTTACCACCAATCTCCTTCCATTCATCATTCATAGACATCAACATAACATTCAAGGCTCAACAATAACCTATTCAAAGGATAATCAAGGAAAAGTACACATACGTACAAGCTCACGACAATAAGTGACATCAAGATAATCATAAAACTCATAAGAAACATCATATACTTTACTTTAATCCAACGAATTAAAAAGTTGGACCACATACATGATTCAAGACTCGCAAATCCTATTACGGTACTTAGGACATCGTTCTAGACTTACGGGATATCAAAGAAGATATTCACGTACACGGGGATCGACCAACGGAGGCTAACAAATCGCCGCACGTCATGTACCAGCGGGTGGTACGGCGGGTGGACGACCACCTGCCGGATTTACAACAATGTTCCAGCGGGTGGAGTAGCGGGTGGAGCGGCAGGTAAACGACCACTCGCCGGCCCCCCACCGGACTTTGTCCCATGTTCCAGCGGGTGGTACGGCGGGTGGACGACCACCCGCCGGTACCTCAGCTAAGGCAAACTTTCCCCTCTTCAGGAATTTACCAAGAATACACAATTTCAAGTCCTAACATATCAAAACTCACATCAACAATAATATGGACTTGAATACATGGAATAGCTCAAAGAATAGCATTAACAAATCCTAAATACAAGCTCTATCAAAGCACAATCACAAGATAATGCATTCAATCATTCAAGGATACCATTAAATCATAATATAGCAAAGAAAATAGGTTTTGTAAGACATGGGTTACCTTATTAGCCTATTCAAACCTCTCACAATTCATAAAATCCTTCTTGAAGGTCCCTTTCCAAGTGATCTTTCCTAAGCTTGGTGATAGGGAAAAGTCCAATCTTGGTAGCCTTCAATGGTGGAAAAGATGAAGAATTCTTTGCTTAGGTTTGGAGAGGAGAATTTCGAGTAAGAGAGAGATGTAGGGTTGAGTTTGATTTCCGTTTCTGTTAAGTGTGGGAGTAGGGATTTTAGGTTATAACTTGGGTAACAAGGCCTAAAACTGATTTGATCACAAGTGGGCCCTTTTATTTTATTTAAAGAGGCTAACATGCTTTATTTTAGATAAAAGGTATTGGGGCCAAAATTAATATATCAAGGTCCAACCCATTGACCATATTAATCATGGGATTTGGATCAAACTTGGTTCCCTTAACCAAATTTAATGGAGATCATTAGAGTAATGATGAGAAATTTATGAATTAATTAAATAATTAATTCAGGTTTAAAGGATAGATTGACGAGGTGTCACATCGCCGGTTCGAACACCGCTTTCTCCTCCTGCAAAGCCATATCTGCCCAACGGGCTGTTATACCGGCCACGCTGCCTCCCGGACCTGACGACGTCATGCAGTAAGACAAACAAAGCACGGAGCCCAGTAGACGAAAAAAAAAAACGGGTGAAACACCAGAGAGATACCGGAGAAAAACATATGAAACGTGAAGAAAACCTAGGAAAACCCTAGGAGGAGAGAAAAAACCCTAGACCAATGCTAGAGTAGGGGTGTAAACGAGCCGAGCCAAGCTCGAGCTTGGGTAGGCTTGAGCTCGAGCTCGTTAATGGAAGCTCGGCTCGAGTTCGAGCTCGAGCTCGAGCTCGGTAATTTTCGGGCTGCTCGATCGAGCTCGAGCAGCTCGATTGTTCGAGTTCGAACTCGAGCTCGATCTTGAGCTTGAGTTCGAGCTCGATTTTGACATTGAATTTGACATATTTAATACTTTTGATTTAAAATTCAAACTACTTTGTTTTTTCCATACATAAATGATAGAAATCTTTTATGGATTTTGAGTTTAAAATTTTAATTCTAATTGTTATTTTTATATATTATTATATTATATTATATTATATTATGTATTATATATAATATATTATATGGCACACGAGCGGCTCGACGAGCCACGAGCCTAGAATATCTAGGCTCGTCTCGAGCTCGATTACTAAATGAGCCGCTCGAGCTCGGCTCGAGCTCGATTTTGACCGAGTTTAAACCGAGTTTTGACCGAGCCGCTCACAAGCAGCTCGCGATCTGCTCGACTCATTTACACCCCTATGTTAGAGAGGGAAAAATCTTTAAGTTTTGGCAAATGTATAATTTGACTTTAGTTAGTTTGACTTGATTGAAAAATTGACCAATGACAGTCAATAGTTTTGCATTACGTTTGGAAGTTCCAAATGTCCTATACGTGATAGTGAGTCTTCCTTCCAAAGAGGAAGGGCACTTAAGAAATCAATGTACGTGCACGACCATTGTTTTACGCCGCAAACGTTGTTGTTTTCAAAGAAAACATGCATGTGAAATCCTTAACGGTGGGTTAGGTCTCAATCACATGACATATCTTCTTCCATAATGACTAAATGTCTAAATGAGTCGAACTATTTATAGGCCGGTTCTGCGGTTCATGGAGCTACGATCATATCACCCGCCAAACGTAACAGACAAATTGATGACTTTCAGGTTTTTGATTGTTTGCGTTGAGTCTTTGTTAACCTTTCCTTTTAAGACTTGCATTAATTCAGAATGGAGGTATCACATGTTGAGCATCCGTGACTGGCACACCCTAGCTACAAAGTAGAATTAATGTTTGTTTCGGAATTTCATAAATTCTGACAAAAATGTCACTACTGCTTTAATTTGGACTTGTAATCACGCACCTCAATAACATCATGCGATCTGAAACCAATCAATTGATGGGATATGATACAAGAAAATGTGTGGATTATTATTATATTGGAGCTTGTTGGACATGAGATTTAACAGTGACCATCTACTTAAAAAAAAATACAATGAGTGTCTATATATCTCTATCATATTCAATTCTTGTCTTTTTGTCTTCGTTTAATTTGTCTTTTCTTACAATTAGGATACATAACTCTTTTCAAGAATATCTATATGTGGTATACCTAATTGTATATGGTATTATTAATATTAGTATTGATAGTATCTAATACAAAAAAAGAAGTATATATACGCATTATATAAGATCGAAGAGGACTAGACATGTTCTAATACAAACACCCTTGCTCGTTTCCTCAACCAAAGAGCAAAAAAAAGTTCATCATATCATCCTCAATAGATCAAGTCCTTGTATTCCTCTAATCAGGAGTATTCTTCAGCCTTACTAAACCAAAAGACCTTAATTAACCTTGACAGATAATTAAGGGGTCTTGTCTTTGATAGAATAGAGGTTCTCACCCTCGATAAATCAAGGGTCTTCGTCCTCGACCAACTAAAGAGCTTCATCCTTGACATATTTTAAATCATCAACGTGGTTTGTTCTCGAAGTTCCTCAAATTAAATAAAAATACTTGTAATTGCTTTTACAATCATTGCTTAAGCTATTAAAGAGTAAAGATTTGCAATAATTTGTATGTAAAAAAAACCCCAAAATTACAAGGGGAATACACACTCTCATTTTGAAAAAAAAACACTTAAATTTCTAGTTTCTACCTTATTGGCTCAAGCATTCTCGTTTTACTATTATTTACTCAATAAAAGTCTAAGCACACCATGTCTTTAAGTTTATATTGGATCAACCTCAATAAAACAAAAAACCAAATATAATTACATATATCCGATATTATGTAACTGGCAATCAACTAGCTAGTGGAACTCTAAGAATAACTTATAATTCATGATTTGGTTATCGTACGTACGTAAGATATCTCGCAGCCATTCTACACATTTGGTTTTTATTATTGACTTTATGCATTATCTCCGGATGCACTACAACCACACAAAAAAAAAAAAAAAAAAAAAAAAAAAAAAAAAACTCAACTTTTCAACCGCCTGCCATCTATATAATGCATGGGCAATAAGTTCACAAGATCTAAGAGCATCCCATAATAAAAACTCACGTACACTACAGTATTTCAAAATGCATATTTTATGCACTAATACCCTCTTCTTCTTCTTCCTCTTCACCGCAACTTGTTCTGCCTTTACTTCCCAAGATTACTCTGATGCTCTTGAAAAGTCCATTCTGTTCTTCGAAGGGCAGAGGTCTGGCAAATTGCCTGCAGATCAGCGTCTTAACTGGCGGGGTGACTCTGCTTTGTCCGATGGCTCCGGTTACCATGTATATATTTCGATTCCAGAACTTATAGTTGCAGTTTCTCAGCTCGTTAAATATATATTTTTTATTTAATTTGTTTAATTTGTTCAGGTTGACCTGGTAGGAGGATACTATGATGCAGGAGACAACATTAAATTCGGGCTGCCAATGGCCTTCACAACCACTCTCTTAGCCTGGAGTGTGATTGAGTTTGGCAATGACGCCTCCATGCACAATCAACTTGAGAATGCCAAAGCTGCCATTCGTTGGAGCTCAGATTATCTGCTCAAAGCCGCCACAGCCTCCCCTGACACTCTATACGTCCAAGTCAGTGACTGATACCACTTGTTATAATTCAGCTTACCACTAGACCAAAAGACCAAAAGTTGTAGTGAGTAGTCAAGGTGCAACTTTATTTCGAAATGGCATTACATTTTCCGAAGGCTGAGTGCTGGACTTGACCCTTTAAGTCTTTTACCAACCTCCGCCCAACAATCCCTAGCCATCAAGTGCTAGAGTTGTCCACCCAACAAAAATGGAGATACATTATATTTACTTCCATGAAACTGCAGGTTGGTGACCCGAACGGTGACCACAAGTGCTGGGAGAGACCAGAGGACATGGACACACAGCGCAGTGTTTACAAAGTGACCCCTCAAAATCCAGGATCTGATGTTGCATCGGAGACTGCCGCAGCATTGGCTGCTGCCTCTATCGTCTTCAAAGATTCCGACCCTGCTTACTCCTCTCAATTATTCACTACTGCTACCAAAGTAACAATTTAAGCTTGGGTGTCAAGTTTCAACACAATCAAATTAAGCTTATATATATATACATACACTCATGAACTTAATGCATGCATATATTTGCAGGTATTTGATTTTGCAGACAAATATAGGGGTGCTTACAGCGATTCCCTTAGCTCTGTTGTCTGCCCCTTCTACTGCTCATACTCCGGCTACCATGTAAGCCAACTCAAACTTAGTTTGCTTAATAATGTTGACCATTAACTGACTGCTTTAATTTGTGTTTTATGAAGGATGAGCTTCTGTGGGGAGCCGCCTGGCTTTATAAAGCTTCAGACATCTCCTCGTATCAAGATTACATCCAATCAAATGGTCAAACATTGGGCGCAACCGATGATGTGTATTCCTTCAGTTGGGACGACAAACGTCCCGCCACCAAGATTCTGCTTTCCCAGGTTTCTGTCCTCACTCTTCAATTCTGTTAGGATGTAATCGCCAAACACTATAACAACTTTATTTTCTGCCACACATATTCGTTAATCATCTAATGTAACAGAGATTCTTGGAGAAGAACACTCAAGGGTATGAGCTATACAAGGCACACTCAGACAACTATATCTGCTCTCTCATTCCCGAGTCGCCTAGCGTCCAAGCTCAATACACCCCAGGGGGACTTCTGTTCAAAGAAAGTGGAAGCAACCTCCAATACGTAACCTCAACGTCTTTTCTCCTGCTAACCTATGCCAAGTACCTAAGCTCAAATGGCGGCGGAGTCGTAAACTGCGGGGCATCAACTTTCGCCGCAGAGAAGCTGGTAGCACTAGCAAAGAAGCAGGTGGACTACATATTAGGGGATAATCCGGCAAGAATGTCGTACATGGTGGGGTTCGGGCAGAGGTATCCGCAGCATGTGCACCACAGAGGGTCGTCGGTGCCGTCGGTGAAGGATCACCCTGCTCGCATTGGCTGCAACGATGGATTCCAGTACCTAAACTCGGCGTTGCCTAATCCGAACACTCTCGTGGGAGCCGTCGTAGGTGGTCCTGATAATAGAGACAATTTCGCGGATGATAGGAATAACTATCAGCAATCCGAGCCTGCTACCTACATC
Source organism: Ipomoea nil (assembly GCF_001879475.1). Taxonomy (NCBI): domain Eukaryota; kingdom Viridiplantae; phylum Streptophyta; class Magnoliopsida; order Solanales; family Convolvulaceae; genus Ipomoea; species Ipomoea nil. The sequence goes on from NW_017617409.1 coordinate 262,559, forward strand.
AATGCTCCGTTTGTCGGGGCTCTGGCTTTCTTTTCAGCCACGGCTTAGGACGTTATATATAGCTTCTTCCACTTTTGTTCTTTTTGTTCTGGGAGTTTGTCATCATATACTTTGTAGATTGGTCTATATCCGGGAAGGATTGGATTTGAAAGTATATGTATGCCTATTGCCTAACTCTGATCTTCACAAATATAGTACTACTAAATGCAATAAAGTGTTATTCCTAATGTAAAAAAGGGAAAACAAACAAATAAAAAATAGTATTCTAATTAAAGAAAATAACCTTGAGAAATGCTTCCTCCTAATTATATGACATCTATTATCTAATCAATTGACTTTTTCTATTGTTCCCAATTTAATTGGGTTTCCTTGATCTAATTATAGCCGTAAAAATCGGGCTTAGCCCATCCTGCCCTGCTAGAAAAGGCGAGGCGGTCTTTGAATTTATGACCCGTATTTTGACAGACTTTTTAACTTCACCTTGTCAAAATGGCGGGTTTGGCAAGCCGGCGGGGGACTGCCAAGCCCGCCTTGTATGTCTACATTATTAATATCAGTGTATAACACACACACACACACACACACACACACACACACACATATATATATATATATATATATATATATATATATATATATATATATATATATATAAGTATATGTTAATTTATTTATTTGTATTGAAAAAAATATTATTAAGTAGTACATTGTATAAAAAATTTGTTATTGCCTTATAGATTCACATATGTATTTGATTAGGACTTATTACTATATTAGTTATTATTGTGTTTAACAAATTACAAATGCATTAATGATTAATAAATGTTAAAACTAATTAATTTAGTATACACATATTAACATTTTCATAATAATTTTTATTTGAATTTAAAACTTTTAAAATTTGGCGAGTCGCCGCCAAGGCCCGAGTCCTGAGGCGAGGCGTGGCGAACAACCTATTTTAGGCCCGTATTTTGGTGTGTTCTTTTATCCCAGCCCCTCCATATTGCAGGCTTTGGCGGGCTCACCACGCCGGCCCATTTCGACAGCTCTAGTCCTAATCCAAGTTCCTATTTTCCTCTATTTTCTCTTTTATTGTCATCTAATTCCTTTGCTTGTTGTTTTCATTATTTGCATTATCCAACCCTTTGTTTTTTTGCTAGATTTCCAATAGAAGAAGTAATACCTTCTACTTGAGATGCAATAGCTTGGCTCCTATCGCCAATCCTTTGAGAACGATATCTTGTGTGAGGATACCCTCTCACACAAATATCACCATGCAAAAATACTCTTCATCAATAAGCACCGAACCAATACTAGCTAGTTTCATATGCGTCGACCTCCACCTCGAATGACTTTGAAAATTAGCCTTCCTAAGGTCAGAATTGAAGTAGACACCAATGTCTCATTGAGTTGTAATAATGTGTGATCAACCCTAGGTCCCCACTTGTTGCTATCATTCTTTAAGAGATCAGTGAGAGGAGCTGCAATATCCGCGAATCCTTTAATAAATCTTCTCTAAATCTTGTAATCAAAGGAATCCTTATAGTTGCTTGATATTCTTCGGAATGGGACATGTGAGAATTACCTTTACTTTCTTAGAATCCATGTATATCCGCCCCTAATTGATGATGTGGCCAAGATATCCCATGGAATCACGGCCAAAGACACATTTGGACAGTTTCAAATAAAAGATGTTGTCCTAGAGACATAGGAAAGCTTCACGAACATTGACAATGTGTTCTTCCGTAGATGAACTATAGATTAAAATATCATCAAACAAGGCAATTACAAACCTCTATAAGTACGTGCTATGATTGTGGTCATAGTAGCTTAAAAAGTTAATGATGCGTCCGTGTGACTAAAAGGCATAACCAGGAACTCGTATTGACCTTCGTGTTTCAAATATTTCCTCCTCAAAAACTCTTATATGTTGGTAACCCACTCTTAGATCCAACTAAGGAAAAATGGATGCTCCACCGAGCTCGTCAAATAGCTTGTCAGCTGTGGGAATCGGGAAGTTGTCCTATATAGTGATGGCATTTAAAACACAGTAATCCACACAAAAATGATAAATGCCATTTTTCTGTAAGGCCAACAAAACATAGTTGAAATTATGTAATGCAGATATGTAACACAATATAAAGCAATAAATGAAACACCTAAATAAGTGCACAGCTGAATTTGATTATGCAGTTGGAGAACACCTCCTAATCTACGGGGCCACGCCCAAAAAACTTTTTCACTAAAGATAACTCGCGATTTTTACAATTACAAGGTTTAATGAATTACAAAACTATGCCTACCACCTATTTAAACATTAATCTCATAAAACAACTCTATGAAAAAGTTTACAAGTACATTTTGAACTAATTCTACCAATTAAATAAACTCTAACCAACCTAGATTTCAACACAGCTTGTACTAATATAAAGTGGAGCTGACTTCTCCAGAAAGTACACCAGTCTTTCCTTGTTTTTGAAGTTTCCTTGCAGCACCTTCCAAAGAATCTCTTGTAGCACCTTCTAGAATAATATTGCTATCTTTTCTTTTTGGAAACTTCAATTTTCTTCCTTATATTTCTCCTATTTATAGGGTCTTGGACATACACCTCAAAATTAGGGAAGTTAATCCCATGTCTTCACCACCTAAAGCCTTGGTGAGAAATTTTCTCCATCACACATTATCTCGAGAGATTTTAGCAATCCATTGTCTTCAGCATTTTCTCCATACATATAGCTCCCTAATCTTTCCATATATGGTATTATTTTCAACAAAATAATAATTGAATCAACATATGCCAACAATAAAATAAAAAAGTACTAAAATAAATTAAACTAATGTAATTATTATATTCATAATTATACTACTTTAATATATTTTCGTACTAACAATTTTCCTTTTTGGCATATGTTGGTCAAACACACAAACGATCTCCGTTTACAAATGTACAACAAGTCCTCCCCTCAATTCATACACAAATGTACATCAAGTTCTCCCCCTTAATTCATACACAATCTACCCTTCAATACATAGCATGTCTCCCCCTTTTTATAAACATTTGCCAAAAAGGTAACATAACCACAACAACATGTATTGAACCATGCAAGAAAATCCAACTAAGAGCATGCAATCGATAAGATGTAGATAGATTATGAAATGTGAGAGGTTCACAATGGGAGTATATGAGAGGTATATCTACACTGGAAAGCTTTCACACCAGACTCTTCTCAAGTCCTTATGGATCCATATTAAGTACCGGGTAGCCCTTTTCCAAGTAATCAGTGGAGAGGTTGACAATGGGAGTATATGAGAGGTATATCAACACTGGAAAACTTTCACACCGGACTCTTCTCAGGTCCTTGTGGATCCATATTAAGTACCGAGTAGCCCTCTTCTAGGTAATCAGTTTGAGGAACACCGAACACTAGATAGCTTCCACTCCGAGCTGTTCTAGGATTCTGTAGAACCATGACAAACACCGGGTATCCCTCTTCTAGTTAATGAAGCATTTTACACTATACAACTTTCACTCTTGGTTGTTCTTGGGTCCTTTAAGAGCCGTAGCAGACACCGGTTAGCCCTCTTCTAGGTAAACAGGATAAACATGCACTGGTTTAATAATGTCATATAAAGCTCAAGAGTAATATGTGTAGTTGGAGTGTTGAAACAAGAACAAGGAATTTTTATTAATAGTTGAATGTAGAGTGGGAAAAAATTGGGCAACATGCATTTCAATTTTGTTTAGAGTGGAGCCAACATGATATACTATCCACATACTATCAATAATATGCTCTAGAGAAAATACTTGCAAATTGAACAACACTATTGCTTAAAGCTAAACATTACCAATGAGCTGATCCTCATAGAATTAATCTGATGAAGAACTTGTGGAACTAGAAGATGTGTCATCAGGACACACATGGTTGTGTTCATCACTATCCACATTACCAAATCCCTTCAGTTTTAGTAGAAAACTCTGGACTTGAACCTCCCGATCTACCAATTCCCTTTGTTGATGGGAAAGTGAGCACAACTCCTTTTCAAGGAACTCAATGGTCAATTCGGTAGCGGTGTCACGTGATGAACGACCAGCATGATTAGCAAACTCTGGCATGTCTAGGTCATCAAAATGTGATCCCATGAGAAGGCGTTGATCGACCTTTATAATTGCTGGCTCGGCTTCATAAAACTCAAATGGGTCCTTTTGAAAACCCTGTATCACTAGCAAGCTATAGATAAGGTTACGTAGAATAAGATCCTTCCTCCCAGTATTTCCGTTCCTTGCTTCAAGGATCTTGTCAAATAAGAGTTGACCTAGATAGATTTTTAGGCCACAAGCAACTTTAAATAATAGAACTGCCATCGTTCTCTTAACATATCCACGTTGTGTGGTAGGCATCCAATTGACATGGGCAATCTTATGTGAAAAAGCAAAAGATGAGGTCAATTCCACAGCCTTGATTGAGTCTTTAGATACCCAACGGGTCTTATTTCCACCTGTCAATCTATTAGTAATTGTATCCATGTCTTCCACAAATTCATCATCATAGTCAAATGACCCAAAATAATCATAGATTATTTTAGGGTTGAAATCATAAAATTGACCCCGCACATAAGCTTTACCCTATTTAGTCAATTGGTGTAAAATTCAAAGACCACAAACCTAACAAAGCGATCAACCTTGGCAATAGTTTGAGACAATTTAGCATTTTCAAGCGTCCTAATCAGGTCCGTTCTAGCATTAAATTCTTCAACATGCCATTTACGTTGGCAAATAAACTACTTTGCAGATATACCGTCCCAAACAAATTCCATTGTGGCAAAAAAAAAAAAGATATGACAAGGGATTATGTAACATAATATAAAGCAATAAATGAAGCACCTAAATAAGTATACAGCTAAATTTGATAATGCAGTTGGAGAAAACCTCCTAATCTACGGGGTTATGCCCAAAAAACTTTTTCACTAAAGATCAACTCACAGTTTTTACATTTACAGGGTTCAATGAATTACAAAACTAGGTCTACCACCTATTTAATCATTAAACTCATAAAACAATTCTAAGAAAAAGTTTACAAGTACAATGTGAACTAATTCTACTAATTAAACAAACTGTATCCAACCTGGATTTCAACATAGCTTGTACTAATATAAAGTGGAGCTGACTTCTCCAGATAGTACACCAGTCTTTCCCTGTTTTTGAAGTTTCCTTGCAGCACCTTCCAAATAATCCATTGTAACACCTTCCAAAATAATATTGTTATTTTTTCTTTTTGAAAACTTCAATTTTCTTCCTTACATTTCCCCTATTTATATGGTTTTGGACATACACCTCAAAATTAGGGAAGTCAATCCCATGTTCACCACCCTTCACGTAAAGCCTTGGTGAGAAATTTTCTCCACCACACATTATCTTGAGAGATTTTACCAATCCATTGTCTTCAGCATTTTCTCCATACATATAGCTCCCTAGTCTTTCCCATATACTGTACTATTTTCAACAAAATAATAATTGAATCAACATATGCAAACAATAAAATAACTAAGTACTAAAATAAATTAAATTAATATAATTATATTCATAATTATATTTCTTTAATATATTTTCATACTAACAATAGTCTCTCAATTCCTTGCTCCAACATTTTATGCACCAGTTTCTCAATTTTAGATTTTTAAAAGTATGGGTACCAGTAAGGGGTTAGGTTTACATGTTTAGTGTTCGGTAGGAGGTGTATGTTATGGTCAAATTTTCGGTGAGGAGGTAAGGTGTTTGGAGGCTTAAAATTGGAGGAAAAGTCAAAGATTAATTGTTGGAATTGTTCTAGTAGTTCTTTGATGGTGGTTGTCTGTTATGGTGGATTTGGGTTACTCTCAGTGGAGTAGGTTTGGTGTATTTCATAAGTATCTTGAAGTTCTCCATGTTCTGCCATGGGCCTGCAATTGGTTAAATATGATGGGTTGGTGATGCAAATTGATTCACCTTGGAGCATGACTTTCTTCAAACCCTTCATGAAGTCCATTGTCATTCGTGAGTAGCTGTGGATAACATACCCAAGGATTCAAGCCACTGTATGCCCAAGACTATGTCTGGACCTACACTATTTAACGCCTACAAATCCAAATTGATACTTCATGCTTATTTTCACATTTGGGCAAAAATATTGAAAGCCAAGTGTGTCACCATTTTTAATATGAACTTGGAATGGTTTGATGCTTTTCTTTGGTAGTTGTAATTTCTCAAGGATAACAGGATTTGATGAAGTTTTGTGTGTTTCCACTATCGATCAATACTATGCATGGGTGCTTTCTAATTTTCCCCATAGGACGCAAAGATGGTAAACTGCCTAGATATGTCATCATGTTAAGAGTAAGATGTCACCTGATAAAATTTCCTTCTCTAATAAACTATCACCCTTTCATATGGCTAATTCCCCTTCGCTGTACTCCTCATCTTAATCGCCAACCAACAAGAGAAATTGTTGTGCTTACATGAACTGTTAGAATATTTTAGAATTAGTTTTATTAATTAATTATTTTAAAATTATTTTAAATTTAGTTTGTTAGAATTATATTAGTATTCATGTTTATCTTAGTTTGTTGGTTAGGATTAGTTTATCATATTCTTAATAATTATCTCATTTATATAGTTGTAATCTACTTGTTAATGGCTATTTAAGGCCATTGCATGTCAAATGAAATATAGATTTGAGAAATTTTGAGTTAGAAAACTGAGTGTTTTCTGGAACTCGGGATGAGTTCGGCGGCGAGTTGGTCATGGCCAACCTGACTTATCAAATATGGAAACTCACTTGTGGCGTCGTTCCTATTCCTACTGTTGCGCTGCTGAGATGCAAACTAACAACTAAAAGGAGACTAAGTGTTTGAAGAAAGAATGTTTTCATTATTCTCTAAGAGGGGAAGTCTGAAGGTTTATATACATGATGTGAAAGCTTTAAGTGATGCTAACAACTCATAACAAACATAACAGAAATGAAAAAATATAAAGACTGCTGAGAAGACTTCTAACTTGCTGATTGTTTCTAACTTGCTGACATGTTGCTGACATGCTTATGTGTCTCCTAAGAGCCCCACACAAGCTGGATTGTATAGGTTAAACAATCCTAGCTTGGAGACATAACTGAAGAAGGAATTGGGACAGTGAGCTTTGGTGAGAACATCTGCCAACTAGTTATCAGAAGCTTTGTAGGAGAGTTTGATCACTCCATTGTGTAGTTTTTCTCTAACAAGATGGCAGTCTATCTCTATGTGCTTTGTTCTTTCATGGTAGACAGGATTCTCAGCAATAGCCATTGCAGACTTGCTGTCACAATAGATGGCAGCTGGAGCACTGGGATGGAGACCAAATTCAGCTAATAGGTAGAATAACCATTGTACCTCACAAGTAGTTGCTGCTAAGGCTCTATATTCCGCTTCTGAAGAGGATCTAGATATAGTTGGTTGCTTCTTGGACTTCCAAGATATCAAGGCTTCACCAAGAAAGACACAAAAGCCAGTCACAGACTTCCTGGAATCAACACAAGCACCCCAATCTGAGTTAGAAAAGGTCTTCAACTGAAGATCTGATGAAGCTGGGAAGAATAAGCCTTAACCTGGAGCATTTTTAAGATATCTTAAGACCCTGTGGGCTACCTGTAAGTGTAGATGTGTAGGTTTATCCAAAAATTCGGGGATAACTGTTGTATAGCAAAGCTAATGTCAGGCTTGTAATGTTTAAGTACAAAAGTTTCCCAATAATTTTTCTATATTGAGTATTGTCTTCAAAGGGATCACCCCCATTTCTGCCCAACTTGTGTGATGGAACTGTGGGGCTGTGAACAGGTTCGGAATCCAGAAAACATGTTTCATCTAACAACTCTAGTGCATACTTTCTTTAGGACACTACAATACCCTTCTTTTGGCTATGATGTGCACCTAATTGTGCACATTTTTAGTATTGATTTATCTACATTTGTTAGGCTTAAGTTCATGATTTTGGTAATTTATTGGCATAATTCTTTATTTTATTATTTATTTATGGTTCACACTTATTTTGAATGTCTTACGGTGTTTGTTAGTGTTTTTGAACCATTTTAGGTCAAAGATATGAGCAAGGGGAGTTCAAGGATGAGTTTGGAGCAATTTTGGACGAGTTCGGGGCCCAAGGGACTCGACGCGTCGAAATTTTCCCGTAGCTAATAATTGACGCACAGGAAGTCTCGACGCGTCGAATAAGCAGCCGTTGATGAGGAGAAAACGACGCCTTTTCTCGACGCGTCGAAACACGTCTGTTTTTCAATAAAAACAGACGCCTAAAGTGGCGCGACTAGGCAAAATTCAACATAGGCGCGTGATTTCTTAATCTTTTCCTTCCAAAATTCGATAGCACGAATTCCAAGGCCATAATTGATGCTGATTCCCATGCCAAGTCAAAGAAATAATTTTCAAGACGGAAAGTGAAATTAGGGCAATGATTTTCCAAGCAAATTAAATAGGAAATATTCCTAATTTCTCCAGGGTTGATCCCAGCTTTGTACATACTATAAAATCCCCCTTCCTTAACCATATTTGAGAGAATTTTAGAATTCAGAATGCAGAGATCTTTGGAGACAAGATAGAGAGAAATCAGGAGCCACAAGTTGTCTTGGTAAGCAAGAAGAAGACTAGGGAGATTTGAGAGAATCGTCTGGTTCATTCTTGTACTCTTTTGATGATTTGTAATTATTTATTTATATTTGCTATGTATGATTTAGCGATGCTTGGCTAAATTCTTTAGAGATTATTTGGTAAAAGTGTTTATGAACCTATGTGCCTGAGCTCTCAGATTCTTTAGTATATTATTATTTGGGTTTTAAACTTGTGTTGCAATTGTGATTTAATTGTTTGATGCTTGTAATTAGTGGCCATAGTTACTTGTTTCGTTTGCTATCTTTCCGTCACAACGAGAGTTGGGCATAATTTAGGGCACACACAATTGCACCTAACTGTTGCACCTTGAGAAAGGGTAATTTTGTTAGGGAGTTTAATTCTTGATTATTGCGCATCGAGAGATGGTAGTAGTTAGGAATTTATGATGCTTGATCTTGTTTTATTGGGTGTTTAAGCCACGAGAGTGGAAATTCACTAGTGTTAGTGACTACGAGAGTAGCTCTATACCACCTTGCATCCTCACACTTGTTAAACCCAGATTTTAATATTGTCCTTAAGATTTGGCACTAGGTGATTAAATACTTGAATCCCAGAAATCTCATCTTTTCTTTAATTGTTTTCAAAATCCTGAATCTCTGCTTTATTTTATTTATTTTATGCAAATCAATCATCTAAACAATTGTTAGGATTAGCTCTAATGAGTAAATTAGTAACTAGTGCTTGATACAACCATTTCCCTATGGATCGATAACTCGTACTCCGAGTATTATTTGTTTGCAAATATACTACGCATCAGTCTAGCAATTTCAAGGCCTAGGAAGTACCTTAGGGGCCCTAAATCCTTGATCTAAAATTGAACATTAAGCTGTGTTTTGATCTGCACAATTAAGCTCATGTTAGGACGGGCCACTACTATATCATCATCATAAACTAGTAGGGCCACAAATGATGATCCTTCTCCTCTAGCAAACAAGGAATTGTCAGGAATAGATTGTTTAAATCTCATACTTAGCAAGGCATGACACAGTTTGATATTCCATTGTCTACTTGCTTGTTTTAGGCCATATAAAGATTTAATTAGCCTGTAAACCTGACCATCCTTGCCTTCTTCATATCTAGGAGGAGGTTCCATGTAAACTTCTTCCTCTAGATCCCCATGAAGGAAAGCATTGTTCATATCCATTTGGTAAAGATGCCACTCATTTGATGCTGCAACTGCCAACAGAGTCCTAATGGTGGTCATCTTGGCCACTGGACTAATGGTATCCAAGTAGTTAATACCAGGAGTTTGTGTAACCTTTTGCCACAAGCCTTGCTTTGTACCTCTCAATAGTCCCATCTACTTTGTGCTTGATTTTGTATACCCATCTACACCCAATAGGTTTCTTGGATGATGGTAGGTCTACCATCTCCCAAGTGTTGCTTTTCAGAGCAGCAATCTCACTTTCCATAGCCTTCCTCCAACATTCATGCTTTACTTCCTCCTTGTAGCTTTTTGGTTCTGTGTGACAATCAATATTCATAACAAAGGATTGGAATGATGGTGAGAGTTCGGTGTAGTTTATGTGATACCCCGTATTTTCCTAATATTATTATATTAAATATAAAATAAATTATTGTCCCGATATTAAATATTTTAGTAAAATTTCCCTAAACATTATATTATTCTAAGCCCGATAAATTATCCTTGAGCCCAAATGATCTTTATTTCCCTAAATTCTCCTAAGCCCAAATATATTTGTAACACCCCAGATTTTCAAGATATTTAAAACTTATAAAATAAAGGTGAAATCTCATTAAATCCTCAAACAGAGTACGAGTGTACGGGGTGCTATGCCACACCTGAGCTAGAGAACTCAGGTGCACAGGCTAACTAACTAATGTCTCAATGATATGAATGCATAAACATGGCACGCAGGCTGAAAGGGAAACTAACTACTTCTATGTTCCAAGCTCTAGCGCACTCCAGTGACTTAATCTTCTGTGCCTGAAAGCCAAATATATCTGTTCAGCGAGAGATGCTGGTAACCCACTCCAACGTGTTGAAATACATTACATATAGAGGTATATATATAGATATACGAAAACCATTTTGAACATGAAGATATATCCTACGAACTCTAGCTTTTAAAACCGGGAATGACTCGACAGATAAGGCTAGACACAAGCAACAGTTATAACAGCGTATACAATCTACAACAAGCAAGACAGATAAAGCTGAGCACAATTAATAATCATAACCCAACATAATCAATCCCCAGCATAAATCCCATAGTCCCATCCCTCAAGATACTCATAACCACAACTCATACCTATCTCATCACATAGCACACTTTGTTGGCGCCACAGGACCAATCACATGCCCATACATGAGGGTCAGCGCATATAGCTCTGACACGGCCCCGCAGCACCCTGCCCCGTCTCACATTACGGAGGAGCCGATCGCAACCGACTGATGGACCTTTGTCCTACATAATATTTATATTATATACCTGACCGGTCTTTACCAGCCTGGTTAACAGTTGGGATGGTTCTCAGCCCATTCAACTGCCCGTATAGAGGACCTTTGTCCTATAAAATATTTATATACCTGACCGGTCTCTACCAGCCTGGTTAACAGCCGGTATGGTTCTCAGCCCATCCGACTGCCCGTATAGTGGAACTTAGTCCTATATAATATTTATATACCTGACCGGTCTCTACCAGCCTGGTTAACAGCCGATATGGTTCTCAGCCCACCCGACTGCCCATATAGCCCGATTGATCTTAACCAACTCGGGGTTACATGCACACATAACACATAGCAAGTACATGCAACCCACATTAACACATTGGGAAGGGGGAGAAAACGTATAACAAAACCTATGCGTGATCCATCACATACTAAGAATAGTCCTAAGGGGTTCATACTGCTTCTACCTAGGTCAACGGGATACCAATTCAACTAGCATGCAATATAATAGACTCATAAACCTACGAACGGTACCCGAAATATCAAACTAGACAAAGGCACGATTAACGGAGTCCGTTGGGACACCACGGGGGACGGGGAAACATCAAACAGGGAAGCCGAGATCCCGAGGGGGATGATTTTCCAGCGGGTAGCCGGTGGGTGGGGGGCCACCCGCCGGCTGCCCGCCGAGCATTACTGTTCCGGGCAGCGGGTCGCTGCCCGCCGGCCGCCCGCCCGCTGCCGGAGATGTGTTTTCCGGCCGTGTGTAGGTAGCGGGTCCCCTACCCCCCACCTACCCCCCACTGACTCTTATCACACAATTTCGCCCCGGGAACCATTGTGGAACCCGAAACCATGCTTAGACACTTTACAACGCAATTAACGACAACATGTAGACAACTAACGGATCAAATACAAGGAACGAACGACACATAACCTATCATGCTTTTCTAAACATAATCGACACCCAAACATGCGATTACCCCACCCGATAACCCAAGAATAACATCATACGATACAACCTAGGGTTCTAATCACTTTTATATCAACAAGAATACGATTCGCCTTCTAATTGCAAGATTTGGTAAGAATAACACATAAGCATCAAGGGCATCATACAATTATTAAGAACAACACATAATCATCAAGAACTCCATATAATCATCAAGAACATCATAATTATCAAGAATCTCCCAATATCAAGATTATCAAGATCCCTCATGGGTTCATCACATCAATCATCAATAATAATCATCACAAGTCATTAATACACAATAATATGGGGAAACCCTAAGGGGGAATCATAACTATGAAAATAGGTTTTGTTGAGACATGGGTTACCTCTTAGCCTTAATTAATTCCTTGGCTATGAAGGGTCTTTCTTTAAGCTTTCTTGCTTTCTTGATTTCTTCTAGGGGGATTCTTGGAGCTCTTTGGGGTGGTGGGCGTTTATTCTTGTGGTGGGGGTTTCTAGGTGCCTCTTAAGTCCCCTATTTATATATTTAGGTGTCCTAGTTAGGGACTAATATTATGGGCTTGCTAGTTCTATTTCTTTTGGGACTAAGGAATGGGTTTAGGGATAAGGGCCCGTGGACTATGGTGGGCCTTCCTAATTAATTATTGTGATTTAATTCTTTCTTTTTAGGTAATTGATTAAATGATTTAATTGATCTTAGGGGTCATAACACGGGGTGTTACACTCTCCCCCCCTTATCGGGAAGCTTCGTCCCCGAAGCTTGGTCCTTGCCGAGTGACTTTCTCTTAGTTACCTGGTGTGAAAAGTTCGGGGTAGCATTCCCTCATTGTGTCTTTGAGCTCCCACATTGCTTCCTCGGTCCCATGGTTGGTCCAGAGGACTTTCACCATTTCTATGGCTCGGCGACGAGTGTTTCTTGTCTTGGTGTCCAGGATCCTCACGGGTCTTTCTTCGTATACTAGTGACTCGTCGAGGTTCACGACCTCGGGTTGAAGCACGTGGCTTGGGTCGTGTACGTATTTCTTTAGTTGGGATATGTGGAATACATTGTGTACTCGTTCTAGTTCGACGGGTAGGGCGAGGCAATAGGCTAGGTTCCCAACTTTCTCTATGATTTCATAGGGGCCGATAAATCGAGGGCTGAGCTTTCCTTTCCTTCCGAATCTCATCACCCTTCGTGTGGGCGAGATTCTCAACCAGACCTTGTCCCCGGTGTTGAACTCGGCATGTTTCCTCTTTAGGTCGGCATAGGACTTTTGGCGGTCCTGGGCAGCCTTCGTCCTCTCCCGGATGTGCTTGACCTTGGTGATTGTGTCCTGTAGGTGTTGAGGCCCTAGTGTTATTGGGTCGACCATGTCTTCCCAACATAAGGGGGTTCTGCACTTTTGTCCGTATAGAGCTTCGTAGGGTGCCATACGAATGCTCGCGTGGTAGCTGTTGTTGTATGAGAATTCAATAAGGTCTAGGTGTTCCTCCCATGTCCCTTGAAAGTCCAACACGCAGGCTCTTAGCATGTCTTCGAGAGTCTGAATGGTCCTCTCGGTTTGGCCGTCCGTGGTGGGGTGGAAAGCAGTGCTTAGTTTTAGTTGTGTCCCCAAGGCTAATTGCAGTGATTTCCAGAATTGTGAGAGGAACCTGGAGTCTCTATCGGATACGATGTTTCGGGGGACTCCGTGATACTTCACTACTCGGCTCAAGTAGGCTTGGGCTAGTTGTGTCATTGACCACGTTTCCTTCATGGCGATGAATCGCGCTGTTTTGGTTAGTCGGTCCACTATGACCCAAATCTTATCCATGCCGGTCTTCGTTGGGGGTAGTCCTCCGACGAAATCCATGGACATGGAATCCCACTTTCCTTGTGGTATCTCAAGGGGTTGTACGAGTCCCTTGGGCTTGCATCGTTCGGCCTTCACCCTTTGGCAATTCGGGCACCTGGCCACGAAATCCGCGATTTCCTTTTTCATGTTGGGCCACCAAAATGACCTTTTTACATCTTGGTATAATTTGTCACCTCCTGGGTGAACCGAGTATGGGGAGTTGTGTCCTTCCTCCAAGATTTGTTGCTTCAAGTGGAGGTGCGTTGAGGGCACGCACCACCTACCTTGGTAACGGAGACTGTCGTCTTCGTGTATTTTGAAGGGTCCTTCCTTCCCCTGGGTTAGGTCGAGGCGGATTTTATCTAGTTCCGGATCCTGTTGTTGCCCTATTTTGATTTCCTCGAAGAGTGTGGGCACGACTCGTGTGTTGAATAAGTGGATGTCGGGGTGGTTTTGACCTTGTTTTATTATTTCCAAATTCAGTCTTTGGAAGTCCCTGTACAGTTGGTCCGGTAGGATCCAAGTGGTGTTGAGGGAGTGGTTAGTCTTCCTGCTTAGTGCATCCACCACCACGTTAGCTTTTCCCTCATAGTATTGGATGTCCAGGTCGTAATCCTTTATGAGTTCTAACCACCTCCGTTGTCTCATGTTTAGGTCTTTTTGGGTGAAGATGTACTTTAGGCTCTTATGGTCCGTGTAAATCTTGCATTGCACCCCGTATAAGTAATGCCTCCAAATTTTTAGTGCGAACACGATGGCGGCTAGCTTGAGGTCGTGGGTGGGGTAGTTTTCCTCATGGGTTTTGAGCTGCCTGGATGCGTAGGCTATTACTCGGCCTTTTTGCATTAGCACGCACCCTAACCCCTTCTTGGATGCGTCACTGAAGACCTCGAATCCTTCCTCCCCGGAGGGGATGGCGAGTACGGGTGCCGTGGTTAACTTATCCTTCAATTCTTGAAAGGCCGAGACGCAGTCGTTGTCCCATTGGAAGGGGGTTTCCTTTTTCATGAGTTTGTTGAGGGGTTGGGCTATCCTGGTGAAGTCGGGTACAAATCTCCTGTAGTAGCCCGCCAAGCCTAGGAAGCTTCGGACTTCGGTGAGTGAGCTTGGTGTGGTCCATTCTTTAACGGCACGGATCTTGGCGGGGTCCACCTTAATACCTTCCTTGGTTATCACGTGACCCAGGAAGGCCACGCTGTCTTTCCAAAATTCGCATTTAGAGAACTTGGCGTATAGTTGGTGCTCCCTTAGAGTTTGCAGGGTTATGCGGAGGTGTCTTTCATGTTCTTCCTTGTTTTGGAAGTAGACTAGGATGTCATCAATGAACACAATGACGAAGTCATCCAAGTGGGGTCGGAATACTCGGTTCATGAGGTTCATGAATATGGCAGGCGCGTTGGTGAGTCCGAAGGGCATTACGGTGAATTCATAGTGACCGTAACGTGTCCGGAAGGCTGTTTTCTGAATGTCCGGTTTGGCCACCTGTATTTGGTGATACCCGGATCTTAGATCAATCTTTGAGAATACCCCTGCTCCTTTAAGTTGGTCGAACAAGTCGTCGATTCGGGGAAGGGGGTACTTATTCTTTATCGTGACTTGGTTAAGTTCCCTGTAGTCGATGCATAGGCGCATGCTCCCATCCTTCTTTTTAACAAACAACACTGGCGCTCCCCATGGGGAGGTGCTAGGACGGATGTAGTCCTTGTCTAGCAATTCTTGCAGTTGCGTCTTTAGTTCCTTCATTTCTTTTGGTGCTAATCGGTAGGGAGGTTTAGAAATTGGGGCAGCGCCCGGTACGAGATCTATGGTGAGCTCGACCTCTCTGACTGGGGGTGCCCCGGGGATTTCGTCCGGGAAGACGTCAGTGAATTCGTTTACCACTGGGATGGTTTGTGGTTCGGGGGTTTTGGTGCTGAGGTCCTCGACCGAACATAGGAAGGCCTCGCTTCCCTTGTTTAGGTATTTCTTCATTTTCATCATGTTCACCACTTTGATCCCGGCTTCCTGGTGGGTTCCATGGTAAGATACCCTCTTACCGTTTGGTCCTCGTAGGACCACTTTTTGTTCTCCGCATAGGATTTGTGCTTGGTATTTCCCTAGCCAATCCATGCCCAAAATCACTTCTACCCCATCCAGTTTGAATCGGATTAAGTTGCTGGGAAATTCCACCCCTTGTATGGTGATCATTATATTCTTGTACATGCGGTCGCATTCTAGGATTTCGCCGGAGGCTACTTTGACCTGGAGTCGGACCTTGGTGCTGGTGTTGAGGCCGAGCCGGGTGGCAAACTCGGTTGCTATAAATGAGTTGGTAGCCCTCGAGTCAAATAACACTGTGGCGGGGGTGGCGTGTACTAGGAAGGTTCCGGAGACTATGTTGCTATCCCCAATTTTGGCTTTGCTTAGAGTGAGGATTCTTCCTTGAGCGGTTGGCACTGTGACTTGGCGGGGTGAGGCGGCCCTGGGGCTTTTAAGGCCGCGGGTGGGGTTCATGTGATTTCCTTCTGATTTTCTTTTGTTTCCCAGGTGTGTTTCCCGGGGTTGGTTTGGCACTTGTTGTAGTTGGGATACCTTGGCATAGGCTTCCCTGAGGGTTCCTGGCTCTTGTGTAGCCAGGGCTTTTTGATATTCGGGGTCAAGGCCCGTTATGAACCTTTCGATCCTGATCCTTTCTGTGGGTACTAGCTCGGGGATGAGGCGAGCCAGTCGGCGGAATTGTTGGTAGTATTCCGTGATCGAGGTTGCACCTTGTCTTAGGTGGAGGAATTCTTCGTATATGGTGGCTCTTAGGTGGTTGGGATAGAATTGTTCTCGTAGCCGCGCTTTTAGGGTTTCCCAGTTGAATCCGGGGTCCTGTTCGCAGGTGGGTCCTTCGTGAGCCCACCAGGTGTCGGTCTCGTGTCTGAAGTAGAAGGAGGCCATTCTTACTTGGTGGTCCTCGGGGCATTTAGTTACCCTGAATATCTTGTCGAAAGTCCCGATCCATTCCTCGAGGGTCGTGGGATCTTCGTTTCCTGAGAGGGTGGGTGGTTGGTGCGTCGAGATTTGTTGGTGGATCTCCAAGTTCTCGTTTGGTAAAGGCTGGGGAGCGGTAGTACTTAGTGCCTGGGCAATTTGGGCCAGGCGTTGCAGATTCTGAGTCAGGAATTCCTCGGTGGGGAGTTTCGGTGTTCCTACCTGTCTTCTTCTCGGTGCCATCCTGGAGTTCATAGGTTGATGTTATTTTGCGTCCTTACCTTGATGCAATAAGCGAAGGGGGGGGGGGGGGAGTTTCTTTAAGTTAGAAAGGGATAAAGTGAGGAGAGGTTATGTGTAGGTTTCACAATCTCACCGCGCGTCCTAAGATTCCTAAATCCTATGTTCCTAAGTACCTAGTGTTTAAGCTTAATGTCCTAAGGTCTGATCTTAAGAGTCTTATCTTAGGGTCAACCTGGCTCTGATACCAACTGTAACACCCCAGATTTTCAAGATATTTAAAACTTATAAAATAAAGGTGAAATCTCATTAAATCCTCAAACAGAGTACGAGTGTACGGGGTGCTATGCCACACCTGAGCTAGAGAACTCAGGTGCACAGGCTAACTAACTAATGTCTCAATGATATGAATGCATAAACATGGCACGCAGGCCGAAAGGGAAACTAACTACTTCTATGTTCCAAGCTCTAGCGCACTCCAGTGACTTAATCTTCTGTGCCTGAAAGCCAAATATATCTGTTCAGCGAGAGATGCTGGTAACCCACTCCAACGTGTTGAAATACATTACATATAGAGGTATATATATAGATATACGAAAACCATTTTGAACATGACGATATATCCTACGAACTCTAGCTTTTAAAACCGGGAATGACTCGACAGATAAGGCTAGACACAAGCAACAGTTATAACAGCGTATACAATCTACAACAAGCAAGACAGATAAAGCTGAGCACAATTAATAATCATAACCCAACATAATCAATCCCTAGCATAAATCCCATAGTCCCATCCCTCAAGACACTCATAACCACAACTCATCCCTATCTCATCATATAGCACACTTTGTTGGCGCCACAGGACCAATCGCATGGCCATACATGAGGGTCAGTGCATATAGCTCTGACACGGCCCCGCAGCACCCTGCCCCGTCTCACATTACGGAGGAGCCGATCGCAACCGACTGATGGACCTTTGTCCTACATAATATTTATATTATATACCTGACCGGTCTTTACCAGCCTGGTTAACAGTTGGGATGGTTCTCAGCCCATTCAACTGCCCGTATAGTGGACCTTTGTCCTATATAATATGTATATACCTGACCGGTCTCTACCAGCCTGGTTAACAGCCGGTATGGTTCTCAGCCCATCCGACTGCCCGTATAGTGGAACTTAGTCCTATATAATATTTATATACCTGACCGGTCTCTACCAGCCTGGTTAACAGTCAGTATGGTTCTCAGCCCACCCGACTGCCCGTATAGCCCGATTGATCTTAACCAACTTGGGGTTACATGCACACATAACACATAGCAAGTACAAGCAACCCACATTAACACATTGGGAAGGGGGAGAAAACGTATAACAAAACCTATGCGTGATCCATCACATACTAAGAATAGTCCTAAGGGGTTCATACTGCTTCTACCTAGGTCAACGGGATACCAATTCAACTAGCATGCAATATAATAGACTCATAAACCTACGAACAGTACCCGAAATATCAAACTAGACAAAGGCACGATTAACGGAGTCCGTTGGGACACCACGGGGGACGGGGAAACATCAAACGGGGAAGCCGAGATCCCGAGGGGGATGATTTTCCAGCGGGTAGCCGGTGGGTGGGGGGCAACCCGCCGGCTGCCCGCCGAGCATTACTGTTCGGGGCAGCGGGTCGCTGCCCGCCGCCCGCCCGCCCGCTGCCGGAGATGTGTTTTCCGGCCGTGGGTAGGTGGCGGGTACCCTACCCCCCACCTACCCCCCCTGACTCTTATCAGACAATTTCGCCCCGGGAACCATTGTGGAACCTGAAACCATGCTTAGACACTTTACAACGCAATTAACGACAACACGTAGACAATTAACGGATCAAATACGAGGAACGAACGACACATAACCTATCATGCTTTTCTAAACATAATCGACACCCAAACATGCGATTACCCCACCCGATAACCCAAGAATAACATCATACGATACAACCTAGGGTTCTAATCACTTTTATATCAACAAGAATACGATTCGCCTTCTAATTGCAAGATTTGGTAAGAATAACACATAAGCATCAAGGGCATCGTACAATTATCAAGAACAACACATAATCATCAAGAACTCCATATAATCATCAAGAACATCATAATTATCAAGAATCTCCCAATATCAAGATTATCAAGATCCCTCATGGGATCATCACATCAATCATCAATAATAATCATCACAAGTCATTAATACACAATAATATGGGGAAACCCTAAGGGGGAATCATAACTATGAAAATAGGTTTTGTTGAGACATGGGTTACCTCTTAGACTTAATTAATTCCTTGGCTATGAAGGGTCTTTCTTTAAGCTTTCTTGCTTTCTTGATTTCTTCTAGGGGGATTCTTGGAGCTCTTCGGGGTGGTGGGCGTTTATTCTTGTCGTGGGGGTTTCTAGGTGCCTCTTAAGTCCCCTATTTATATATTTAGGTGTCCTAGTTAGGGACTAATATTATGGGCTTTTAGTTCTATTTCTTTTGGGACTAAGGATTTGGTTTAGGGATAAGGGCCCGTGGACTATGGTGGGCCTTCCTAATTAATTATTGTGATTTAATTCTTTCTTTTTGGGTAATTGATTAAATGATTTAATTGATCTTAGGGGTCGTAACACGGGGTGTTACAATATTTATTTTATATTTAGTTTTGACCCAATAACTTATATACCCTAAGTGTAACACCCCGTGTTACGGCCTTCAATCCCGGATTAATTATTTAATTAATCCCGCTAATAATAATTAAATATGATTTAATTATGTTAGGTTTACCTTTAATTAATTAGTAATGTCCACCATGAACCGTGGACCCTTGCCCGAATAAGAATCTTAAGCCTGTTAGGAATAAAGGAAGTATGCCTTTTACTATTCAGATTATGATTAGGATCCTCTTTAATTAATATGGTCCATTATGGACCATGGACCCTTATCCCTAAAAAAGGCCCTAGCCCTATAAGGAATAGAATTAGTAAACCCATACCATTCAGGCCCTAACTAGGAGTCTTAAATATATAAATAGGGAACTTAGGAGTCACCTAGAATCCCCACCACAATAATCTCTCACCACCCAAAGAGTTCCAAGAATCCCCTTAGGAGAAATCAAGAAATCAAGAAAGCTTGAAGAAAGATCCTTCATAGCCAAGGAATTAATTAAGGCTAAGAGGTAACCCATGTCTCAACAAAACCTATTTTCATAGCTATGATTCCCCCTTAGGGTTTCCCCCATATTATTGTGATTGGCGAGATATGATGATGATTATTGATGTTTGATGTGATGATCCCATGAGGGATCTTGATAATCGTAATATTGGGAGATTCTTGATAATTATGGAGTTCTTGATGATTATATGGAGTTCTTGATGATTATGTGTTGTTCTTGATAATTGTGTGATGCTCTTGATGGTTATGTGTTATTCTTACGGAATCTTGCAATTAGAAGACGAATCGTATCCTTGTTGATATAAAAGTGATTAGAACCCTAGGTTGTATCATATGTTATGATTCTTGGATTGTGGGGTGGGGAAATCGCATGTTTGGGTGTTGATTATGTCTAGAAAAGCATGATAGGTTATGTGCCATTCGTTTCTCGTATTTGATCCGTTAATTGTCTACGTGTTGTCGTTAATTGCGTTGTAAGGTGTCTAAGCATGGTTTCGGGTTCCACAATGGTTCCTGGGGCATAAAAGTGATGAAAAGAGTCAGTGGGGGGTAGGTGGGGGAGTAGGGGACCCGCCACCTACCCACGGACGTGAAACACCGCCCGGCAGCGGGTAGCCGGCGGGCGGGCAGCCTGCCGGCGACCCGCTGCCCGGAACAGTAAAGTCCGGCGGGCAGCCGGCGGGTGGCCCCCCACCCACTGGCTACCCACTGGAAATTATCCCACCTTGGGATCCCGGCTTCCCCGTTTGATGTTCCTCCGTTCCCCGTGGTGTCCCAACGGACTTCGTTTATCGTGCCTATGTCTAGGTTGATGTTTCGGGTACCGTTCGTAGGTTTATGAGTCTATTATATTGCATGCTAGTTGAATTGGTACCCCGTTGACCTAGGTGGTAGAAGTATGAATCCCTTAGGACTATTCTTAGTATGTGATGGATCACGCATAGGTTTTGTTATACGTTTTCTCCCCCTTCCTAATGTGTAATGTGGGTTGCATGTGCTTGCTATGTGTTATGTGTGTGTGTTACCCCAATTCGGTTGCGATCGGATTGGTTATCCTGAGCTGCGGTTCAGAAGCTGGCTGCGGTCAGATTGATACTCTTGGGCTGCGGTCTACCGTTTGGTTGCGATCAAACATTTCTATACGAGCTGCGGTTCGTCCTTTTTCCTGGCTGCGGTCAGATGACATTCTCTTGGGCTGCGGTCCACTGTTTGGTTGCGATCAAACACTATGATGAGCTGCGGTTCATCGGTCGATTGCGATCGACCCCTCCGTGTTGCGATACGGGGCAGGGTGCTGCGGGGCCGTGTCAGAGCTATATGCGCTGACCCTCATGTGTGGGCATGCGATTGGTCCTGTGGCGCCAACAAAGTGTGTTATGTGTTGTGACAGGGACGAGTTGTGATTACGAGTATCTTGGGGGATGTGACTATGGGATTTATGTTGGGGATTGTTCATGTTGGGTTATGATCATTGTTTATGCTTTGCCTTATCTGCTTTATCTGTTTTGAACTGCATATGCTCGTTATAACTGTTGCTTGTGTCTGGCCTTATCTGTCGAGTCATTCCCGGTTTTAAAGCTAGAGTTCGTAGGACATATCTTCATGCTCAAAATGGTTTTCGTATATCTATATATATCTCTATATGTATTGTATTTCAACGCGTTGGAGTGGGTTACCAGCATCTCTCGCTGAACAGATATATTTGGCTTTCAGGCACAGAAGATTAAGTCATTGGAGTGCGCTAGAACTTAGAAGTAGATAGTTTCCCTTTTGGCCTGCGTGCCACGTTTACGTATTTACGCTTTGAGGATATTAGTTAGTTAGCCTGTGCACTTGGGTTCTCTAGCCCAGGTGTGGCATAGCACCCCGAACGCTTGTATTTATATCTTGGGATTTAATAAGATTCTACCTTTATTATAAGTTTTAAATGTCTTGAAAATCTGGGGTGTTACAGTTGGTATCAGAGCTTAAGTTTGACCCTAGGATAAGACTCTTAAGACCGGACTTTAGGACACTAGGCTTGAACTCTAGGTACTTAGGGACATAGGATCCAGGAATCTTAGGACGCGTAGTGAGATTGTGAAACCTACACATAACCTCCCCTCACTTCATCCCTCTCTAACTTAAAGGAACCTCCCCCTACGCTTACCACACCAGGTAAGGGTGCGAATAGATAAGTTTACTTCCACAACTGGGTAACGTACACTTACCCGATAAATCGCCTCGTCCTAACTCCCGTCAAAAGACTTGACAAGGACCCTGACCAAAGAAAAGGAAGATTTGGATGACTACTAAGAAGAGGCGTTACAGTCAGGACTGCTAAAACGGATGGACTGCAATACGCACCAACCCAGGGTAACCACGATAACCCCCGAGTCAGACAAATGACATGCACCTTCCGACAAGTTGCCTTATCTCGGCAAACCCGGGTTGCGGCTACAACAAACAGGAAGGAGAACTAGGACACCTATTAAAGTAGCGAAGGAACGACACCATTAGTCGAATCCTTGGGTGCAAGGTAAGTATATCGCGACACCTTGCGACCCCACCACCCCAATTTAAAATATCATCCGCCCTGAAACCCCAGCATCTTGATACTCCTATTTGTTGAAAACTTCCACCCCGAATCCTTAATTACCTTGAGAGCAAATTCGCAACCGTCATGACCTTGCTCACCCTTTGTTGCGCTTAACCCAAACCCTCGGAAACCCTAAATTGTTATTGCCCTTACTCTAAGTTCATATCCCCACTCCGTTTGGAAACCCTGTTAAAAACCGTAGAGCAGCATAAGGCCCTTACCCTGCCCAGGGGCGTGAAGAACCGACATTCATTGATTCAATATTAAAATAAGTTGTTAGATAGGAATCGGCGAAGTAGGTGGAGGTTACGAATACGTATCACCCCACCCTTGCACGAAAACCATGAAGGCTTCACGAGAAACCATAGCCTGTACGTACGCCACCGAAGAACGCCATGCGTTGACAAGAGCGGGCAAACAAATACGTTCAATGTGTCAGGGGCCCTCGCTACAGAAAACATCGTCAAATAGGTGCAACAGGCCGAACCTCAAGGAGGACATAAAGCCTTGCTAAGAATTTCATCCCCCAAGGAGGGGATGAAACCCAATAGAACAAGAAAGACTAACCCGAACCCCCCTTACCCTTAAAGAACCCTCGGCAAGGATTAGGAGTCAAGACCTAGGGGTTTGACCCACTAAACCGACTGGGTCCAGACTTCTGGACATCCGAGGGGAACGTGCACGGAAACCATCACGAGAATTCCCCTGGAAGCCATAGAGACGAAGGGGACTTCGACACGGGAAGAGAAGATCAAACGAAAATCTTAGAATCAAACAAAGCCAAGGAAAAGGGATCACCAGTTCGACTGCACGCCACAACCAAGCCCCAAACAGGCATAATCACTCGAAGCCAAGAGTCCTTAGCCCCTTTCCCTCCCCTTGCCAATCAAGTACCATTTCGTTAAAGAATCCGTCCTATCATTCCAAACCTCGCTCTTGATCCCTCATTACAGACAAACCCGTACAAGGTGGCAACCTTCCCTCCTGTATTACGACCTTGAGACATCGACCCTATCCGCCCCTCGACTTTGAAACCTAGCCCTTGCACTTCTTACACCCCTTTAAACCCAGACCAAGAAAACATAGATATATATATGTATGAATATCTACCTCTAGAACTCGTGCTTAAGGATCAATGAACATTGTACGATGGGTCATCCTATGTATCCAAGTCCCTTTTATTGTGCACAAGGGCATGGGACTTGTCAGGACATGAATCTGTGCATTTTTGGGGTCTTTCCCGAAGGAATTGACTATTCCTAGTCACTTTCCCGCGGGTCCCCAACGGGTCCTTGACGGGACCTTGGCGGGTCCTTGGCAGGAGCTTGGCAGGCGGACGACCGCCCACCTCGCGCCCACTGGTACAATGTGCTGATTTCTTAACCCCTCATTTTATTGATTTGTGGCGCACTTGTGTGCCTCGATTGAGGAATGTGAGTCTTGGGTAAGGAACCATGGACCACCCAAACATAGTGTCCTACGTAAAAGACCTTGACGCACGAGACACCATCGGGAAATCACAATCAATTACATTGCACGAGTAATTGAAATCGGATCCTACGATACAACCGACTAGGGATGTTTGGCGTAAAGGATTGCGCAAACCAAGGAGGCGAGTTGGGAACTCGTACTAAGAACACACGAAAACCTTAAAAGCCAAAATGCTAAGGAGGGACCGGGACTCCTCCAAACCATGGACATCGTTCGAGCAAATCAGAGGACTCCTTACAAGTTGTATGGAATCAAGAACTACGTAGCCCATGGTGCTAAGCAAAAGGGTGAAGAACAAATTCGCGCCAAGACTTCAAGGGTCATTAAGGACCCACAAGGAAATGAGGTGACTCGTAAAGTCGCCGAGTCATCCCACAACGAGATTTGGTAACCGACTGCGCTTTAAAAGAAAAAGGGCACGCAAGGACACCTTCATCATTAAAAATAACACAAACAGGGCACAACAATGCCGAACCTCGGGTAAGACATGAAGTCTTACTAAGAATTTCATCCACTAAAGAGGAGATGAAATTCAATAAGAAGAGAAATTCAACCCAAAGTCCATCGACTCCCAAGAGACTTTGGGAAGAATTTGGGAAGTGCGCCCTAAGAGATTGGCTTGGTTGACACAACTCGGTCAAGACCTTGGGCGCATTAAAGAAGTAAGTGTTGAATCACCACGGGAAATTCCCTCAAGAAAGAAGAAAAGGATGAAACCTTAGCCTGGGAAGCGAGGTCTAACAAGGATCTTAAAGTCAAGCAAGCACCAACACCAAGGAAGGAGGATCATCAGCTCGTCGGCGCATCGTGATCAAAGCATCTAACCAGATTATTCACTTGGGATCGAGAAACCTTAACCCATCCTAGCCGAATTCCTTTCCCTCCCTCGAAAAATCGGCCCCTTCCTTATTTCAAAACCCTTTCTACCCTTCAGACCCCATTCTCAATCCCATGATTTAACGATTCCATACAAGTGGCAACCTCACAACCTAAGTTGCAACCTCGAAAACTCGATCCTAATTCCTGAATTCACCGTGTCCTCAAGTTTGAAACCCACTCTCTTAGACCTGTAAACCTAATCGTTCCCAAAAACCCAACACACATAGGCGTGCAAGTATACAATTTCCCCGTGGAATACCATCTCTATAGGACCACGGTTCTTCTCTTGACTCGTTAACCCTGCAATGATTTCCAAGCTTCGGGGACGAAGCTTCTCGTAAGGGGGGGAGAGTGTAACACCCCGTGTTACGGCCTTCAATCCCGGATTAATTATTTAATTAATCCCGTTAATAATAATTAAATATGATTTAATTATGTTAGGTTTACCTTTAATTAATTAGTAAGGTCCACCATGAACCGTGGACCCTTGCCCGAATAAGAATCTTAAGCCTGTTAGGAATAAAGGAAGTATGCCTTTTACTATTCAGATTATGATTAGGATCCTCTTTAATTAATATGGTCCACTATGGACCATGGACCCTTATCCCTAAAACAAGCCCTAGCCCTATAAGGAATAGAATTAGTAAACCCATACCATTCAGGCCCTAACTAGGAGTCTTAAATATATAAATAGGGAACTTAGGAGGCACCTAGAATCCCCACCACAATAATCTCTCACCACCCAAAGAGTTCCAAGAATCCCCTTAGGAGAAATCAAGAAATCAAGAAAGCTTGAAGAAAGATCCTTCACAGCCAAGGAATTAATTAAGGCTAAGAGGTAACCCATGTCTCAACAAAACCTATTTTCATAGCTATGATTCCCCCTTAGGATTTCCCCCATATTATTGTGATTGGCGAGATATGATGATGATTATTGATGTTTGATGTGATGATCCCATGAGGGATCTTGATAATCGTAATATTGGGAGATTCTTGATAATTATGGAGTTCTTGATGATTATATGGAGTTCTTGATGATTATGTGTTGTTCTTGATAATTGTGTGATGCTCTTGATGGTTATGTGTTATTCTTACGGAATCTTGCAATTAGAAGACGAATCGTATCCTTGTTGATATAAAAGTGATTAGAACCCTAGGTTGTATCGTATGTTATGATTCTTGGATTGTGGGGTGGGGAAATCGCATGTTTGGGTGTTGATTATGTCTAGAAAAGCATGATAGGTTATGTGCCGTTCGTTTCTCGTATTTGATCCGTTAATTGTCTACGTGTTGTCGTTAATTGCGTTGTAAGGTGTCTAAGCATGGTTTCGGGTTCCACAATGGTTCCCGAGGCGTAAAAGTGATGAAAAGAGTCAGTGAGGGGTAGGGGACCCGCCACCTACCCACGGCCGTGAAACACCGCCCGGCAGCGGGTAACCGGCGGGCGGGCAGCTGCCCGCCGGCGACCCGCTGCCCGGAACAGTAAAGTCCGGCGGGCAGCCGGCGGGTGGCCCCCACCCACCGGCTACCCGCTAGAAATTATCCCACATTGGGATCCCGGCTTCCCCGTTTGATGTTCCCCCGTTCCCCGTGGTGTCCCAACGAACTCCGTTTATCGTGCCTATGTCTAGTTTGATGTTTCGGGTACCGTTCGTAGGTTTATGAGTCTATTATATTGCATGCTAGTTGAATTGGTACCCCGTTGACCTAGGTGGTAGAAGTATGAATCCCTTAGGACTATTCTTAGTATGTGATGGATCACACATAGGTTTTGTTATACGTTTTCTCCCCCTTCCTAATGTGTAATGTGGGTTGCATGTGCTTGCTATGTGTTATGTGTGTGTGTTACCCCAATTCGGTTGCGATCGGATTGGTTATCCTGAGCTACGGTTCAGAAGCTGGCTGTGATCAGATTGATACTCTTGGGCTGTGGTCTACCGTTTGGTTGCGATCAAACATTTCTATACGAGCTGCGGTTCGTCCTTTTTCCTGGCTGCGGTCATATGACATTCTCTTGGGCTGCGGTCCACTGTTTGGTTGCGATCAAACACTATGATGAGCTGCGGTTCATCGGTCGGTTGCGATCGACCCCTCCGTGTTGCGATACGGGGCAGGGTGCTGCGGGGCCGTGTCAGAGCTATATGCGCTGACCCTCATGTATGGGCATGCGATTGGTCCTGTGGCGCCAACAAAGTGTGTTATGTGTTGTGACATGGACGAGTTGTGATTACGAGTATCTTGGGGGATGTGACTATGGGATTTATGTTGGGGATTGTTCATGTTGGGTTATGATCATTGTTTATGTTTTGCCTTATCTGCCTTATCTGTTGTGAACTGCATATGCTCGTTATAACTGTTGCTTGTGTCTGGCCTTATCTGTCGAGTCATTCCCGGTTTTAAAGCTAGAGTTCGTAGGATATATCTTCATGCTCAAAATGGTTTTCGTATATCTATATATATCTCTATATGTATTGTATTTCAACGCGTTGGAGTGGGTTACCAGCATCTCTCGCTGAACAGATATATTTGGCTTTCAGGCACAGAAGATTAAGTCACTGGAGTGCGCTAGAACTTAGAAGTAGATAGTTTCCCTTTTGGCCTGCGTGCCACGTTTACATATTTACGCTTTGAGGATATTAGTTAGTTAGCCTGTGCACTTGGGTTCTCTAGCCCAGGTGTGGCATAGCACCCCGAACGCTTGTATTTATATCTTGGGATTTAATAAGATTCTACCTTTATTATAAGTTTTAAATGTCTTGAAAATCTGGGGTGTTACACTAAGCCCATATATACATATGTAGATATATAAATATTTATTGTAGTCTTGAACCATACCCAAACCCAACCTACTTGGCCCAACCTTCTATATTTAGCCTAGCCCAACCCATTTATAGCTACCCTACTATTTTTAAACCTAAATATATATATGTACATGAATATAATGTATATATGTTTGCCATTCTTTCCTTCAAAAACCAGCAGCCTCACCTTCTTCTTTATACATTCAGCAACCAAACACCCCCTTCCGTCTTTTTTCTTTCGTCTCTGACAGACAACCCCTCCTATATCTGTCTTCTCCTCCTTGGACGTGGGTTGTGAAGTGAACCAGCTATAGCCGGCGTTGATGGTGGTGGACTTGGTCAGTAGCGGCTACGGTGGTTAGCGGCGGCAAGGAGTATCGTGACAGCGGCGGTCAACGACGTGCGTGGTCAGCAGGCGGCGGTCTGCGATTCTCCCCTCCGTTAGAGATCTTCACCACCTCCTCTGTTTTCGGCAGGAGTGACGTCTGGCCTCCTAGGTTAGCATTGTTTTGGATTGCTAAGCTATGAAGGTAACCCTATGTCCATGAAAACCTATTTTAAACTATACAATGTGTATTCTTGATGTTCTTGATGTGTATGAGAATATTCTTATGTTTATACTTATGTTAGAGTTTGAATCTTAGGTGTATGTTTGTGTTTGATGTGCAATTTCTTCTATTCAAATTCATATTTGTTGTTGGCATGAGTTTCGTTGAGTTTGGACTTGGATTGCACATTCTTGGAATTTTTCCCGAGCAATTTTATTCTACAGGGTTTTGGTACCAGCGGGTGTTTCGGGCGGGCATTGGCACACCCACCCGGTACAGTGTGTGTGAAGGGGGTTCTGGCGGATGGTTTGGGTCCAGCCGGAACCACCCACTAGTACGAAGGGGAGTTTCGGCGGGACCTTTTGTACCCGCCCAAACCTCCCCCTGGTACGGATTTGTTGTCTTCTTGAATTGTTGTCTCCCGTGTATTTATGAGTATTTATTGATGTTACGTAAGTCTAGAGCGGTGTATTATGAACCCAATGGTTAGGTTTTGATTCTTGAATCGTTGTTAACATCCAATATTGCTATTCGTTGGATTATTGATGAAGTCTATGATGCTCGTGTGAACCCTTGTGATTACTCTTTGGTTTGTGTATTAGCATGTTGTTTATTGATGCTAGTATGACTCCTTGTGATAGCCTATGCTTGATTCTTGATTGAGTTAATAACTTGAGCCTATCTATTCGTTGTGACACTTTGTTGGAATCCTTTGATGTGGAGGTATTGCCTTTGGAATGCCTTTCTTGTATCTCTTTCTTGATATCCGTTGGGATTGAATTATCATTGTGAGTTTGTACCTTTGATGTATCTTATCCTTGAGAATTCCATGATTTGAGCTATTGGTTGAGCTTATTCATTGTTGAATGCATTTCTTGAGAAATCTATTCCTTTGCTTTGTCTCTTAAGATTTCTTGTGTATTGAATTCTTGTTGTGATGATTGAGCTGGTACGGTGGACAATGTAGGGATTTCTTACAGATTCGGGATGATGGTATACAGACAACCTGTCTACTTATTGGGGATTGGAGGTCCCAAAAAAAGGGGTGTATATACTTAAGGATTTAGGGTTGTCTCCATAATCGGGCCTTTGTGACCCCGCGAAACCATAATCAGGTCTTTGTGACCCCGCGCATCCTAATCGGGTCTTCGTGACCCCGCGGAATCTATGGATCGGGTCTTTGACCCGCGATGTGTTATTTACCGTTTTGGAGCCGTCCACACTGATTCACCTTTAAATCGAGTCATTGAGATTGACTTCGCGGTGTATGATTGTTGATTGTATCCATTGTGGACTTGGAACTTTGATGTTGATGTTGATTGAATAACCTTGATGAGAACTATCCATGTTGTTTGTTATGATTGTCTTACCTTGTTCACTATTCTTGATCCATTATCATTATCTCGTTGATTCAGTCTTTCTGTTGATGTCCTTGTGGTATATTGTGTATGGATGAGTATATCTCTTGTATGGTCTAGTTTTGATTCCATTCCTCGTGATTTACTGAATTAGAGTTGATTAGAGATATACTTATGTATTCCCAAGTCTCAAAACTATTTTGAAGTATCAAATGTATATCTATGCATCTTTACACATTGGAGTGGGGTTACTTAGCATTATCTCTAATTTATTTAAAAATGATTTCAGGTATGGAGTAGAGAACCCTCTCGAGCGCGCTTAGCTGGATGAGTAGCCTCCTAGTGTAGTTTGTTATGTTTTGATGTTTGATGGATGTAGTAAACCCTTTGATATCAGTACCATGTTTTGGATTTGTTATGGTTTTAGCCTGTACACTTAGACTAGTAGACCTAGTGTGGCATAACACCCTGACTTAGATTTTTATAACCCTTTGTACCATTAACATAACCACGAAATATACACTTCTTAGCCCTAGCATCAAACTTTGATTTTGGGCCAACTGTAGCAGTATAGGCCAAACAACCAAACACTTTCAAATGTTGATAATGTGGCACCTTGTTAAGCAGAATCTAATAGGGAATTTGATGGCTTACATCAGCAGATGGCAGTCTATTTATAATGTAGGTTGTATGCAATATGCACTCACCCAAAAGTGTTTTGGCAAGTTTGCTTGGAACCTCAGTGCTCTAACAATGGATAAGAGGTGACCATGTTTTCTTTCAACCCTGTTGTTCTGTTGAGGAGTATGAGTGCAGGATGTTTGATGCAGTATCCCTTTTTGATTAAAGAAGTCAGACATATTAAATTCAAGACCATTGTCTGACCTTATGCACTTGACATGAGTTCCAAATTGAGTTTCAACCATTTTGCAGAACCCTACAATCAGACTTCTTACTTCAGATTTCTTCCACATTAGGTGAATCCATATTGCCCTACTGTGATCATCCACTATAGTTAGAAAGTAGTTATGACCATTGATGGTAGCAGTTTTATAGGGACCCCAAATGTCCATGTGTAGCAGATCAAAGCAAGCCTCTGAAATAGAATTACTAGACTGAAATGGAAGTCTCCTTTGTTTTGCAAAATGACAGCAATCACAAATCAAATTCTTATTCACTTGGATTGTTGAGTCCAACTCATGCAACACTTGAAGTTTAGAATGTGAGGCATGCCCTAATCTAGCATGCCACAAAGTACATTTATTCAACTTTGAAACAAAGCTATTTACAAATCTAAAACCAACAGGAGAAATCGAATGATACAGCCTATTCTGGAGTTCAGCCATTCCAATCATCTTGCCATGGATATCACCCTGTATTATACACTGATTAGTGTGCAGCTTCATGGTGTAGTTATAACTTTTAATGAGAGCTCCCACAGAGATTAGGTTGTATTGAAATCGAGGCACAAAAAGGGCATTATAGAGAATAAACTCATCAGATAGGCACACAGATCCAATGTAGGTGATAGCAACTTGTTGTCCATTAGGTAGGCTAACACGTATATTTTGCACCTTTTTTTGATTTGTCAACAGATTCAAACTGCATACAACATGATGGGTGGCACGACTATCAAATATCCACTCATTATTTCTGAAATCTGTTGGATTGAGTGAGAGATCTGTACCTTCAGTTTGAGCTCCTGACATCAAATTGGTAGAGATGATGTTTGCATGTGCCTCATGAGAGGACTGATCAAGGGGTGTGTTCAAGGACCCCCTTTCTCCATATGCCTTTTGTACCTAAATGAACTCCAGAAATTTCTTAAAATCATTTTGAGTGAATGATATACCTTCATCAGACTGCTGAACTGCTAGGGGCCCTTGAGTATGGTTTACAGATCCTTGGTTTCTTGATTTTGGTTTCCAACCAGGTGGGTACCCATGCATTTTGTAACATTTATCCTCTGTGTGTCCTGTGAAACCACAAAAAGGTGCATATGGGCTTCTTGTTGCCTCCTATAGACTTCTTAAAACTTTGTTGATTACCAGTGCCTGTCCTAGTCATCAGAACACTCCTAGCAGCACCAACCTCTCCTGCTTGATACAATTGGTTGGTAATTCCAGTGGCACCAATGTGAAACTGCCTCTCCTGATGTGCTATCATAGAGATGCATCACACACATCCGGCAAAGGCCTCATTAGCATGATTTGATTTCTTCCACCAGTATACCTATCATGTAGCCCAATAAGAAATATGGACAACTTGTCCTTTTCAGTTTTCTCATTCAATTCATCAATTTTCTTCCCACATTTGCACTTCGTAGTGCATTCACACCCTACAGAGGACCTGAGAATCTGGAGTTCATCCCATAATAATTTCTGTTGAGTAAAGTATTCGTTCAGGGAACTATCACCTTACTTTTTCTGATAGATCTCACACTTGATCTCTGCAATTCTGAACAGATCTTGCTGGCTGAATCTGCGCTTAAGATCTCTCCATATTCCATATGTAGTGTCAATCCAAAAGACACTATGCACAATTGTTGGTGAAACGGATCGAACAATCCAGGAGATCACCAAGTCATTGCAGCGTTCCCACACATCACACTTCTGGTCATCTCTTGATGGCTTGGTGATAGAACCATCAATAAACTTGAGTTTGTTCTTGCATGACAGGGCCATTGTCATGGCCCTTGCCCAGGAGTGGTAGTTAGCATCATCCAATGGCGTGGAAACTAGCACCAATGCTGGACTTTCATTCGGGTGTAAGAAATATGGGTTCGACTGAGATTGAGGGTCGAAGATTACCTCTACTGCGTTCAATCCAGTTATTGGAGTGGATTGGGTTGAGTCGGACTTCCAGTTGCCGGAGCTCCTGTCGCGCTGTTAGCCGGAGTTGTCCTTGCCCCGATCGAAGGCCATGCTGCTATTTAAGATACGCTTCAAAGTTGTCTTCTCAACGCTCTGATACCATGTTGCGCTGCTGAGATGTAAACTAACAACTGAAAGGGGACTAAGCATTTGAAGAAAGAATGTTTTCATTATTCTCTAACAGGGGAAGTCTGAAGGTTTATATACATGATGTGAAAGCTTTAACTGCTGCTAATAAACACACATAACATAAATAAAAAAAATATATAGACTTCTGAGAGGACTTCTAACTTGTTGACTGCTTCTAACTTGCTGACATGTTGCAAACATGCTTATGTTTCTCCTGAGACCTACGTATCACCTTATAACTCGGTGTGGTCGAGGACATAGCAAAACCCAAAAATTAGCCCTTTTCCCAGCATAAGTTAAACCTCCAGTTTTTTTTTTTTTAATTTCAGCTAGCCTATTCTTTAAATTAGAGTGTGAAAAGAAGATCGGGCCAATTAGGTTCACATCATTTGGTATCAGATCACGCGGTTGTTTCTTCACAAATACTCATGGAGCTTCAACGGTGCGTAGAACGTGGATTTGAGGACAAATCCCTCTAAAGAGAGAGGGAATGTTGTGGCCACGTGAACTGTAAGAATATTTTAGAATTAGTTTTATTAATTAATTAGAATTATTATTTTAAAATTATTTTAGATTTATTTTGTTAGAATTATATTATTATTCATGTTTATATTAGTTTGCTGGTTAGGATTATTTATCATATTCTTAATAATTATCTCATTTATGTGGTTGTAATCTGCTTGTTAATGGCTATTTAAGACCATTGCATGAGAAATGAAATACAGAGTTGAGAATTTTTGAGTTAGAAAACTGAGTGTTTTCTGGAACTCGGGATGAGTTCTGTCGTGAGTTAGTCATGGCAAACCTGACTTATCAAGTGTGGAACCTCACTTGTGGTGTCGTTCCTACTCTTATATACCACCTTATAACCCGGTGTGGCCGAGGACTTAACAAAACCCAAACTAGCCCAAGTTAAACCTCCATATTTGATTTCACCTAGCCTATTCTTTAAATTAGAGTTTGAAAAGAAGATCGGGCTAACCAGGTTCGCATCAGTAATCATCCTTTGTAACGATGCCCGAGAGAGTATTTTTTGTCACAATGAGAACATAGTCCCTTGTCTCGTCATTCATGTAGCTCTACAGTAGAAAACTTCCTAATGGGCAATGTCATGGTCAGAAAAGAGCTTTGAATAGGTGTTGAAGCTTGTAATAACCCTCGTACGGTACTCCTTGCAAGGCTTGGGGGGGGAGGAGGGGGGTTGAAAATATGGTTGTGGTTGTCCTATTACAAAAAACTTGGGAAATAATAGCAATATGAGAATTCCACTTACTTTCATCTAATAGAGTTTGTACTCGTAAGTTCCCTTTGTAAGAAGACCTACATTCAGTGATTAGCTAGTCATGGCGAGCTTCATATGCTTTTGCAAACTTGAAAGTTGCAAAAACCATCCTGAGTTTGACCATTAATAATTATCTCTGTAAATGTGGCTTTAGACAGACATCCCTCTTTGATGTATCAAATTAATTGGGTTTAAGAAACTTCAATTACATTGGTTAGTAACTTCTCAAATGCTGCTTAGAATTTTATTATGATCTCAGTTTATGTCAACTTAGCTAAGTAGGCCAAAGGATCCAAGAATTGTGAAGTGTTAAACCTCTATTCAACATTTTCAAGAAATTCATGCCATCCGAAAGGCATGCGGTCCCGCTTCATCCATTGGAACCATTCGAAAACATGTCCTTCCAAACAAAATCCAACTATTTGTAAACATTACAGTTTAGGTGTTTAGCGGAAATTAAAATATTCTTGGATATTAAAAATCCGTCGTTGTTTGTCTGCCCTGTCAAATTTGGGAACATCTAGCCGCATGATGCTCGGTTTCTTTGTTATGGTCGCATCATCGGCGAAACCTTCTTCTATGTTAATGGCTTTGGTAAGAGCAGCCCGAGCCATGGTATGTGTCATTGGTTCGAAAGTTGTAGCTTTTGATGAAGTGTGCATTCGTTGTGAGTACTTGAAAGTTAAATTCACAAGAACGTATGATAACTTCAAGTTGAATTAGATAGCAATTCAAGTTATTGGTCAATTATTTGTTCTTGTTCACTTATATGGCTGCTTTGGGCGTAGTTAATTTTGTGATATCCTAATAATAAATGATTGATAAGTGCCAAAGATGCTATGGTTTATAGGGGATTTTATAGGCAAATTGTGCTTTAATTGGAGTCCTTTATTCCTAATTCATGCTTAATTAGCTTAATTTGATAGAAATTAGGATTAAGGACTAATTCCATTGACTTTGTAGAAAAATAGCAAAACATTTCCAATTTCAGAGCATTCTGGCGACAGTTCGGTAGATTGATCATATCTTGAGCTAGGAGTGTCCAAATAAGGTGATTCTAGTGGTCATGGTTCGACAACTTCAAGGGCTAAAACATTGGTGAAAGGAAAGAAAGTCAAATTCGCAACAACGCGACTCATAACATGCGTTGTAAGCGCATTGTCGGGAAGGTGGAAATTCACAACGAAATTCACAACACGAGTTGTGAATTAGTTGTGATGCCCAGCGCGGAAAAGTCAGATTTTTAGCATATTTAAAGGCTTGTAAGGGGATCACTTAGACAACTTCTTCTTTTCCCATTCCTTTACTCTCATATTCAGCTTTCTTAGGTTAGGGTAGATTAGGGTTAGGTTAGATTTACATTTCCATTGAAGATCTACACTCACTGTTCTACAAATTCTCCTTGGATGCTTACACAATAGATTGAAGACTTGGGTAACCACTCTTCCTTGTTTATTATTTCAGATTTAATTTGTGTATACTACCCTTTTAATGATGATGAGTGCTTAGATTGCTTGGATTTGATTTGTTGATTATGTATTCATGCTTAGATGGTTTATATGATGAGATTTGATGTATGGATTGTCCTTGAATGTCTATGTTGTAGAGGGGTGCATATTGATCTCTTTCCATTAAGGACCCAAATGGTTATATGAGTGTGAGAGTGGGAGTTTAGCAAGAGATTGCACTCTTCTTATTCTTGCCCTTGCAATCCCCTTCCTACGACCTTAGAGGGCGAGCTTAGGGGAGGAAACGGTAGACCCCCCACCAAGTGTTTGATAGAATGTTCTCCCTTAGGTTAGTCAAGCTTTGCATCATCTCTTGTCCCAAGTTTAAGACCAATGAATGCATGATCACAAATCCTTTCCATCCAAATCCCCATTTTACCTTCTTGTTTGTTCTCTTTAGTTTCTTTCATTTTCTTTCCTTCTTTGTTTGATTGCCAATGTTTGCATAGACCCATTTCTACACGTTCTACCTTGCACCTAGTCTATCATATTGATACATTGTGACACCTAGTTGTCTTGCACTTTACTTACTCCGAACGGCCATCCTTGAGTTCGACACTAGGGAGTTCCACACTTCCGTTTACACTCTTTCACTTCATTCGATCCACCACACTAAAAACTACACCTATCACTGATATATAATTAAACTGAAACAAGCAATTTGTTTACCCAGTTCAAATGAAAACCTCTCCAATATCTTTTTTTTTTAGGAGGGGGGGGGGGGTCTCGAATCAATGAATACCCAATCCACTAAGTGCATAAATCCAAACACAAATGGGATTACCAAGTGACACACCTCTTTGGATCATTAACATAGTCTTTGTTGAAACACTTCCAAGATTGATGAAGTAAACACCCTTCATCCGACCTCACGGTATTCTTCATGGATTTACTCACTGTATCACAATATGCTAATGGTGATCTTGCCTAGTTTGTGTAAATTGTAAACAAAATATTCAAAGCGATGACTACTTAAACACATCTTTATTGAATACTTTCTCTAAATCTAGTATATATTCAACACTTCAATTGAGAGAGATGGTGTTCTTCGATTCAAATCGCTCTCTAAACTTTTTCTTTTGAAGACTTCCTTTAGATTGTTCTATCTTTTCTTGATCTTTCATTTGCACACCCGCTTCTACAGAGAATAGAGCGAGAGTTATATTCAGTCTAACAATCTAACTAATTTGTTTCCTTTCTTGGATTTTCATATGGATGCTTCATTCTCCAATGTCTTGATTAAATTAAACGTCCATGATTTAGTTTTTTGCCTTCATACTTGAGTCAATTTCCCCTTCTTCTTATAGCTTAGTTTTCCTCTATTCGAGTAACTCTTGAAGTAGTCTGCAAATCAGTAGTTGATATACACTATCTAAATACTATGTACTTCTACTAATTCTACTAATTGTCATAATAACCAAGCCCGTTACAAATTGGGTATTTGGATTTATAACACTAATAGCTTTAACCTTAGACGATTGTACCACCCCCTTAGCTTTCTCAGCCCGAGCTTGCCAGGCAAGTTTTGCTTCCATCGAAGCCATGATTGTGTTCAATTGATCCTTCCATTTGCTTTGCAATTTCTTCTTGTGTCGCCATTAGGCCCTCGAACATTTGTTATATATTATGCATTGTTAACTGGTTGTTCGGATAATTTAACATTTTCTTATTGGAAACTGAGATTTCTCTCAATGAGAGCACCAACCACCCTACAAAAGTATAAATGATCCTTTTTTGATAAAAGAACAAAAACAAAGGAAGAAAAGAGAAAACAAATATATTTTTTTGCCCCTTAGTACTATTATTACAATCATTTAAGTAGCAGAGGAAACAATAAAATGCAGGAGCTAAAACAAACTAGTGTAAACTATTTAACACATGCATAATCTACAAAATGCCTAGGCAACTTGTGCATTCGTCGCGGTCTACTATTACCCAGCCAACAATCACTTCCTGCTTGCATGGAATTTCCTCTTATTCCACTTTGACTCAAAATGGTTGTATCATTTGCACTAGTGTGTGTATAATCTTTAAAGAGTTTTGAAATGTATAATTAAGAAGCTCTAGCAATCCTTTGTTTATTATTTATTAATTTATTTTGTAGTTATATCACCTTGGATTTTCATATATTTTGAGTAATTTTGATTTTTTATTAAACAAATTCTTACAATGAATCTAATCAAGATGTACTAATAGTGACTTTTTAATTATATTTGGTTGTGAACTGTTGAAGAATAAAAGGTAAGAAGTCAAGAAGGGCAAAGAAGTCTTATCTCCTCGTTGAGATATTTTCCTTCTGTTTCAACCATTTCCTCTGATGTATCTTTCCACTTTGTATATAGGCTTAGTCTTCTTTCAATAGCTGTACACTTGAACAGAATAGATGAAACAATACACTCAAACTTTTTCTTTCCCGCTCAGTATTTTCCCTTTCCGTCATGGTATCAGAGCCTCACCGGCACAGTAGTTATGTTGCCGCCCTCTCCGGTGAGCAAAATGGAGAAAGCTCCACACCGCCGTCGCCGACACCAGCTACACAACATGTTCCGATACCTCAACCGAGAAGCTATAGCATGGAAGATCAGGAAAATCCTCTCTTCCTAAACACGAACGACAACACTAATATCGTCCTAGTCAGTTCTCCATTGCTAGGCAGTGCAAATTATAGCTCGTGGTGTATCTCCATGAGAATAGTGTTAGAAGTAAAAAACAAGTGGTGTATAGTTGATGGAAGCGTTGCTGCACCAGCTAGAGAACTTCTCCAATATGAAACCTAGAGACGTTGCAATCTCATGGTGTGTGCTTGGATCTTCAAATCAGTACAGACCTCAATCGCACAAAGTATCATGCACCTAGATAATGCTAGAGAGTTTTAGGAGGATCTGAGACGGAGATTTTCTCAACGCGATGCACAAAAGATTTCCGCAATACAGAACGAGATCTATAATCTAAAGCAGGGGAACCAGACTGTGAATGAATACTATACCAAATGTCACACTCTTTGGGAGGAGATGAATGCGCTCAGGCCACTTCCTATCTGCAAGTGCAATCCAAAATGTTCATGCAATCTCGTTGATGAAATTTGAAAGGAACGAGACACCGATCAAGTTATACGGTTCCTACAAGGACTTGGAGATGACTATAGCAATTTGAAATCCAATGTCCTAATTCTAGATCCTCTCCCTGAAGTCTACAAAGTGTTTGTAATGGCAGAGAAGATAGAGAGACAAATTGCTCTTACAAACTTGACTCTAGGAAGGTTCGAGATAGCTCAAGCAAATTCAATACAACAGGATCAAGGACTCACAAATGAGACAGTTGCAGCTGTGAGTTTCTATAATCCAAAGCGTAATACTAACACCAACAAAGGAGCCAAGTGTTCGTTCTATGGAATGAATGGACATATGATAGATAAATACTTCAAGAAGCATGGTTATCCTCTAGGGTGGATTCCGGGGTACAAATCAAAAGGGAAAAAGACTGTTGATGCTATGAATTCATCCTCTGGTACTGTGGAATCCTCTGGAACCATTTTGATCACCTGGAGAGATCGATCTCCCTTCTTCAAGCTCAAGTTGGACAGCCTCCAAGCCAGAAAACTACATCGGCTATTTCATTGATTACCCACTTCAACGAGGATAAATCTGGAGGCGAAGGAAAGTACTCTTCCTCTCATGTAAATGCTGCTATATTATCACTTTCTACTTGGATCCTTGATTCTGGAGCCAAAGACCATATAGTCTGTATCACCGATTTTTTCATGATTATTGCACAACTAATAGTACTGAGGTGAATCTACCTACTGGAGAGCCTATCAAAGTCAAACATCTGGGAAATATTAGGCTCAATGAACAATTATGGTTAAAGGATGTTCTTCATATTCCATCTTTCAGATTCAACTTAATATCTTTGAGTAAGTTTTTACGTGATACTCGCTATAAACTGGTTTTCTCACCTGAACAATGCTTGATTCAGGACACTCTTGGAATGATGGTTGGTTTGGCTAGACTGGTGAATGGTTTATACTTACTGCTGGATTCACCAATGACACAAGATATTGTTGATTTAGTTCATAGAAATGTTGCAGCACATTGTAATACTGTTGAAATTTGGCATCAAAGACTTGGCCATTTTCCCATAAATAAACTGCATTTCTTAATTGATATAAAGCCTTCTATCACTAAGAACTTTGCTTGTGATGCTTGCCATTTTGCCAAACACAAAAGGTCTCCCTTCCCATTAAGTGTCACAAACTCGAAAGCTTGTTTTGATTTAATTCATGCAGATATATAGGGCTTTTCCCAGTTTGTTTGTTGCAAGGGGACAATTATTTCTTAACATTAGTTGATGACTACTCCAGGTTCACGTGGTTTCACTTAATGAAAAGGAAAAATGAGGCTAGGCAGTACATAATGAAATTTCATGTTATGGTCCTTACTCAGTTTGGGACCTTGATTAAAGTGATCCGGAGTGACAACAGGGCAGAATTTAACATGGAAGAGTTCTATGCCGAGAAAGGGATTATTCATCAGAAATCATGTGCTTACACGCCCCAACTTATGGTAAGGACCCCGACTTGATGAATCTTAGAGTTTTTGGTTGCCTTTGCTATGCCTCGAATTTGTCATGTTTTAGGCACAAGATGGCACAATGAAGCAAGAAGTGTGTGTTTGTTGGCATACCTGCTCATACAAAAGGATACCTCTTATTATATGATCTACGTGCGAAGACTATTTTCATATAAAGAGATGTATGTTTTTACGAATTGCAGTTTCCCTTCTCCAATGATGGGGCAATCTCAGACAACATTGAACCACAATCTGCTAGGCCTTCACTTCCTGTGATACCCGTTGATAACCTATTGGCATATGAACCTCCTGAGTTACATATTCCACATATTGAGCCACAATCTATTGGACTTTCTCTCCAAGATAACCTCAGTTCAGCAGAGGACATAAACTAATCCCCTTTACACCATGCTGCCAATGATGAAACACCAAGTACTGATCCGGCTGTTCGCACAGAATCTGAAGACCACGATTATGACTCACAACAATCTTTTGGAAGTCTTGTCTCCATTGGTGACCCTATTGAAGTTGCACACCCCAGACGTTCTAACAGACAGAGACGGATCCCCCACAAGCTTCAGGATTATTATTGTGATGCTGTGATTAACAGAGGCTCTTCATATAAGACCCCCGATTTTCAGCATATTTTAAAACCATTAAAGCTTACGAAATAAGAACAAGTCTATCATTAATACCCGAATAAGCGGAAACCAAACATAATAGTGTACGGGTGCTATGCCACATCTAAGCTTGAGAACCTAGATGCACAGGCTACTAACTAAACAAAATCCATAAACAATATCCGAATACAAGAGTGGCTCACAGGCCATCAACTAAAGCTAACTACTATCTAAAATAGGAACCGCAGCTCCAACTAGCGCGCTCACGAGCCAACTAATCTGTACTTGAAAAACATGCGGTGTAGCAACCGTTAGCGATTAATGCTAAGTAACCCACTCCCACCCGTTGAGTACAATAAGTATAAATATAGGAAAACCATTTTGAGACTTGGGAATACATAAGTGTAGTCCTAACGACTCTAGCCTTAAAATCAAGATCATGACTCAACAAGGGCACACGCACAATGGTATAATCAGACTCAAGGTATAACAGTACTGATGACACTATAAGACCATTTTTAAGACACAAGCATGCAAACCAGGACTACCCGACACGATCACAACAACAAATCAAGACCACAAGACACGGCAACAACAACAAACAATAACAACACACACGTCCATGTTCCCACCTTATACCAAGTTCCAACCTTTACTCATCTCCATCCTTATATCAGTTCCACCCTGTACACCACCAACCTTATCCCTCCGGAGCAATGCTCCCCGCCTATCTATCCGCCAATCCATTCCGCTGATCCAAAGCACACACAGTGCCAAAGGTACTGCAGCACCACACACAAGATAAACTCATCGCAGCACAATATCATAAGCACCGCAGCGCTTTATTCCACCAATCGATTTTACTATGCCAATCTCATATCTTTTCATCACCCATGGACCTCAACACAAACATTCAAGACTCGACAACGACTCCAACAAGGGGTAATCAGGGAAAGGGAACACTATAGACCATACTTTGGACCACGGGACACAATTTTAGACCACATGCATAAATCACGACTCACAAACCTCATTACGGCACATAGGACATCATTTTAGGACCACAAACATCAAAGAAGACATCGCGGGGTACGGGGTTCGACCTAACGGAGGCCGAAGAACCACCGCCCCGTCCGTACCAGCGGGCGCTACAGCGGGTAGACAACCACCCGCCAGACTGCCTGCCGATGGACCACCACATTCCAGTGGGTGGTCTGGCGGGTGGTCGTCAACCCGCCAGCCGCCCGCTGGAACAATGCCGCCGTTCCGGCGGGTGATCAGGTGGGGATTCGTCCCCCCACCAACTACCCGCTGGAACACCCACCCTTGGCATTTTTCCCACTTTGAGAATCCACCAAAAACACCCAAAACCGAGTCCAAGAACACCCAAATTCACATCAACAATAATAGGGACCCGCACATAGAGAATAACCGAAGAATAACATTATTAGACCCTTAAACACAAGCTCTAAACCTTGAATAACACAAGAATATACATATACACATCCAAGAATATCAAGAACATCAAGATTATCAATAAACCACAATACGAACCCTAAATACAAGCTCTAAATACGCATAGACACGAGAATATGTACCCAATCGCCCCAAGATCATCAAGAACGCCAAGCATATCAAGAGATCACAAGATAACCCTATATACAAGCTCTAACACGGCATAATTACAAGATCACACATACAATAATTCAAAGTAGCTAATAAATCAAAAGATAGCAAGGAAAATAGGTTTTGTAAGACATGAGTTACCTCTTAGTGTTAATTAAACTTCTCACGACTTCTAAGATCTTTCCTCACGGTCCTCTTCCTATCGATCTTTCCTCAAGGTCTTCTTCCTATCGATCTTTCCTAAGCTTGGTGACGGGGAATTCTTTGTCTGGATTCTAGGAGGGGATTTTCGAGTGGTAGAGAAAAAGATGGGAGGGAAGGGTTCTAAAGGTTTTCTAATTTCATTTATATAGGTCTAGGATTCGCAATTAGAATCTGATTAATAATGGGCCCTCCTTCTCTATTCTAACAGGCTTAAGGCTTTAATATAGACAAGGGTCCACGGTGCACCATGGGCCGTACCAATTAATTAAGGGATCCCGGGCCGAATTAAATCTTTTTTAATTACCCCTAACGGTAATTAACTAAATAATTAATTCGGATTTAGAGGGCAAAAAACACGGGGTGTTACACTTCTCCTCACCATTTGTCAAAGGTCATCACCTTTGATAATCTTCTTCCATCACCTAAGGCTTTCTGTGTGGCTGTAACAACCATTGATGAACCAAAGACTTATTGTGACACCCCAAAAATCCACATTCAATCCATGGATTAATTGAGTAATTAATCCTATTTTTATTTGAGGAATTAATTCCTAAAATCCTGATTTTTAATACTCAAGGACTAGTATTTGACTAGTCAACCTTAAAGTTATGTTGTACCTTGAGTTTTGAGGGGAGTTCCCTTGTTCCTTACACTTTCTAAAGGTTAGTAAGGGTATCCTTGACTTTTCACCAAGAGTTAGAATTGTAACCTAACCTAGAAGACTTCTTCATTTCATTCCTTACATTTCCTAGAAATTAGCTCTACATTCTC
The DNA here is from genome assembly GCF_001879475.1 of Ipomoea nil. Taxonomy (NCBI): domain Eukaryota; kingdom Viridiplantae; phylum Streptophyta; class Magnoliopsida; order Solanales; family Convolvulaceae; genus Ipomoea; species Ipomoea nil. The sequence goes on from NW_017617409.1 coordinate 306,076, forward strand.
TCTAGAAAGGTGAGTAGCTTATTCTCCAAGCTAAGTTGAGACCCTTGTCAAGATTCCAAGATTTGCTTCCAAGATTCAACCTTTCACCTATTTGGGCATCTATGAGAGTAAGATCTAAGTCCATCTTCTGTTTTTGGTTCCATCTTAGTTGTCTTTTTCTTAAAGGTAGGATCTTTATGATCTTTTGGTTTAATCTTGAAGTGGGTTTGGAAAGTAAGCCTTGTGGGGAGCTTGTTGTGGTGTAAAGTGAAGTCTTTTGGTCAACAAGAGGTAACCCATGCTCTACAAAACCTATTTTGCTTACCTATATGTGATTTCTTGGATTCAACTTGTGCTTTGCTATGAAATGTGAGGGTTTATTCATTTGTCTTGTGATATTGCATATCTAGAGCTTGTGTTTAGGGTTCCTTTGTGCCATTGCTTGGCATTTTCCATGGTTCAAGTCATTTTGTTGTATTGGGTGAGATTTGGCATGTTTTGGACTTAAATTTGTGTTTGGAGAAGAAAATCCGCGAAGGTATTTGTTGTGGTACAGGATTGTACCCGCGGGCGGAACGGCGGGCGGGGCACCACCCGCCGACCTACCCGCGAGTACGGGCCTTGCGGGAATATGTTCCCGCGGGCAGAACCACGGGTAGGGTGATACCCGTGGGTCCACCCGCGGGTACATGGTGGTGTTTGTTCGGGATTTGTTCCCCGTGATCCGTTTGACTCGGTATTTGGTCTTTTGACTTCCCGATGTTCTTTTGTGGAACTATTTGAGCGTCTTCTTGATGTTTCGTATGTCTAGAACAATATGGTAGGTATCCATGTAGGACTTTGGTGTCTTGAATCGTGCTAAGTGTTCAACATTGTGTTTCGTTGGACCGAGAGGTGTCTTGTGTGTTCCTCGGAACTATAATCGGTTTTTCCGTTATATAAGCATGTTAGTTTGTTGTTTAAATGCTAGCATGTGTGTGGTTTGTACCTTCCGTTTGGTTGATGATAACTTGTGTTATTCATCGTTGTTGTTGTTGGGCTGTGACCCGTTCCTTGATTAAGTATGTTTCATACCTTCGTTGTGATCCGTTGTTTGACTCTTGTTGTGTTGTAGTGCATGTGTGGCTCTACCTGGATTGCACGATTAGTGGTATGGGACACTAGTCACCAAGGTATTGTAGCGGTCCTCGTGGTGGCCGTGACGTGATTATGGAGTTGTGGCCTTTGTGTAAGGTTCACGTTTTTGGGGGATAACATGTGTTATCCGGGCATGTGTTGCCATGTACGGTACCTTGTGTACTATGAATTGGTGGTCTCGTTGGTGGTCGTTGGTGGGCGACGACGGTCCCGGGGGAATAAGGTTGGACTTGGCTGTACAGGGGTCCTGGAGGTAATGGTTGGAAGAAGATATAAGGTTGGGGGTAGCCATAAGGTTGGAACAGGACATAAGGAAGGCATATCAACTCGTGATGGGTGATGTCACGAGGGCTTGTGTAGCCGTGTTGTGAGTTCTCTTTCTTGTGACGTGTGTAGTCACAAGGGCATGTGTTGCCATCAGTCTTATCTTTATCCTTTGCGTTGTGGTTAACCTTTGTGGTTTAGGATGTGTTCCCGTGTTATCTTTTTTGAGAGTGATGAGTCTTGTGTTGACTGTCGATCTTGGTTTTTGACTTATATACTTATGTATTCCGTTTCGAAAATGGCTTTACAACTTATATCTATCTATGTATGATATTTCACATGTATTGGTGGGTTACCAGCATTATTCGCTGACCGGGCGTCGTCCCAATGTTTATCTTTGTGATCTTTCAGGTGATGTTTAGACGAGCGCGATGTCTAGTGCCTGGTAGCTTAGTGCCTATATCCTTGTTTTGTGGCTTGTGCGCAAATGTAGTTTTAGACTGATGTCTTTGGGATAGATGTATACACTTGCAGATTGATCGCCGTAGCGTATACCGTGTTTGGCAGACGTGGCATAACATCCCGTTTGGATTTCTTTTATCCAGTTTTTGTTTTATCTTATTCCGTTGTGCTAGTTTTGTTGTATGATCTGCAGGTGTTAAGGCCTTTTATATAGGTCTTTTTTTTGGGGGGGGGGGGGGGGGGGGGGGGGGGGGGGGGGGGTGTTACAGTTGGTATCAGAGCCTCAGTTTTGAGCCTAGGAAGGGTTAAGTCTAGACTTTCTAAGTGGTTAAGTGTGTTTTGAGACCTCTATGCGACCTTAAGAAGCTAAGTGTTAGGCTTAGGACTCTAGGTTGCGCGGTGAGCTGTGTGTTGCTTTCTGTTTTGCTTGTTTGCTCTCTTTTGGTAACCTCGCTGTTGTTGTAGAAGTTGCGATGCCTCCTCGTCCCCGAGCTCGCACCCCAGAGACCCCGACCAACGAGCAGCTCGCTCAGAATCTCCATCAGCTGACGCAAACGATGTAGACGCTCAGTGAAGCCTTGCTGAACAACAACCAAGCTGTACCACCTCCTCCCCCTGCTGGGCACCGAGATGTAGGTCGTTTGGTGTCGTGACATCGGCCGCCAACCTTCGCTGGCGAAGAAGACCCGGTAGTCTTGGAAGAGTGGCTACAAGTGTTTGATAAGATCTTCACCGTTGTGGGTTGCCCCGAGGAGAGAAGAGTAGAACTGGCAACGTTCTACTTCTGCCAAGAAGCTGATCTGTGGTGGGTCCACGAAGGTCCGACCTTCCTTGAAGAGCCTGGGTTTGATTGGACCGCGCTCAAGGGCAGAATGCGCGAGAGGTTCTACCCAGCGCATGTGCGAGCCGCCATGTTTGATGATTTCCGTCATCTGCAGCAAGGATCCTTATCTGTGGTCGGATACCACAAGAAGTTCTTAGAGTTGGCGCGCTTTGCGAGGATGCTTGTGCCTACGGAGCCTGCTAAGGTTGAGCGTTTCGTTGCCGGTTTGAATTATGAGACACGAAAATTGTTGACGGTAAGTAGGACAACTTCCCTTAAGGATGCGTATCTGAGTGCCGCGGATCTGTATCGCGTTCAACAGCTTCAAAAAGGATCGTATGAGCTAGCTAGAAAGAGGGTTGAGAGCGGAGGTTCTTCCACCTTCAAGAAGCCCCGACCGAGTTTTCAAGTCAAGGCAGTGTCATCTTCATCTCAAGGACCTAACCGGATGGAGCAAGGGAATCAAGCTAAGTCGGTTGTTTGCCGAAGATGTGGGAAGGTGCACGCAGGCCAAGGTTGTCATGGCCAAGTGCTTCGGTGTTTCCGATGTGGAGATCGCGGTCACAAGGTCGCGGAGTACCCCCAGTTAGCTGGTCAGAGAGTGTTGCCGTCACCCCCGGGAGCTGGAGGAGCATCGGGGGGAGTTCGGGTCGCGGAGCTGTCAGAGCTAGGCCACCTGGAAGGGTCTTTGTGATGACGCGTTCACAGGCTGAGTCGGAGGGCTTGATGGAGGATGAATTGGCAGGTAACCCCTTTCCTCTAGCCAATCCTTGTTTTTCCGAGATCATCGCGTTCGTTGTTGTCTTGAGTGTTACCTTGTGTTTCGTAGTTGTCTTTTGCTTGGCAATCCTTGGTATGTTTTTCCTTGATAGCAATTCTTTTGGGGCTTAGTGTAAACTCTTCTTGCTAAGTGATTTCTTTAGTTTGGTATATAAGCTTCGTTGTGAAGTTAGCAATCCATCCTAGTAATGTTTTGTGATTTGGGCCAATTCTATAATCTCTATACTTGGTTGTTCTTACAACAATTCCTTGTGAACTTCCTAAATTTTCCAAGTATTCTTTGAATTTGGAAATAGCAAAATTCATACCAAAAACCTTTCTTTGTGTAACTTAAAAGCCAAGCCTAATGTTTAATTGTAACCTTTGAGTTTCAAACCCAAGCCTAATCTTTGTCAACCCAATCTCTAAACCACTTGAGCTAATTGTCTTTCTTGGAACCTAACCAATTTTAATCCCATCTAAACCACAAATTCCCACTTTACCCAAAATCCCCAAATTAAATCATCTTTTTCCCCAATTTCTTCCAAATCCCTAAAATCCCCAAACTCTCTTTCTCTTTCTTTCCTCCCCACCCGTGTGTAGCCGAACCCCACCCCCACCCGTAGCTTCACCTGCAACTCGCCACCACCACCTGCCCGTCGCCGAGCCACCGTCGACGCACCACCGGAGCCGCCGTGCCGCCTTGCTGCTGTGTCGCCAGGAAGCCGATCGAGCGAGAGAGAGAGAGGAGAGCAGCGAGAGTGAAGAGGAAAGTTGTGGGCTTCTTTTGTTGAGCTTTGGGTCATCTTTTGCCATGCCTAGAAGATCAAGTTTGGCTAGGAAAGCGGAATGGGTGGATGCCCATTACCTTGTTCTTGAAGGTAAAGCTTTTGATCCGGAATCTTTTCCTAGTTCCTTGTTGGATATGCTTAGGTATCAAGGTTTGTTGGATGGGTTTCTCGCCATAAGGGCTGAGACTTACCCGAGTTTGGTTAAGGAATTCTATCGTCACATGGTTGTGACAAAGGAGAGTGATAAGTTTGAGATCACCTCTAAGGTCAGAGGTGTGAAGGTTGTGTTATCTGAAAAGAGGTTGGCTCAGTTGTTGAGTTTGTCTGCTACCGGAGTGGCCCAGTACAGTGGTCATTCTTGGATTAGTACGGATACCATGGGGTACCGTGACTATTTGAGCTATCTGTTGGGCCGTACGAGTGGTTTCACTCAAACTTCAAGGCCGGAGAAAAAGTGGTTGTCTGCGGAACAAAGGATCTTGGTGATGTTGGTGTCGGATTGTTTGTTGCCTAATAACAACAAAAGCAGTTTGTTGGGTAAGTTGGAGTGCACCTTTGCCTTTTGCCTCAAGAACATGGTCAAGTTCAACTTGCCTGCTTTGATGTTGCAACACATGGTGTTTTGCCAGGATCACAATCAGAAGAGCTTACCTTACGGGATGGTGTTGAGTTGGATCTTGGTTAGGAAGGGTGTTAGTGTGGACGGTTGTCTTCCGAAGGCCGTGGGAAAGATGGTGTTGGATGCCACCAATCTTCGGAGTTGTAATCTGTTCCAGTTGGATGATGATGAGTACATCACGCTTGAGGAGGTTGCAAGGAAAGCACCTGATGAGCGGGCGGAGTTAGCTGCTGAGCTTGGAATCCATGCCGGGAAGTTGAGCCTCGTAGTCCAGAGTTTGGGCGGTGACGAAGAAGTTGAGGAGGAAGCAGACCAAGAAGATGAAGTGGGAGCACCGGAGGCCGCCGAAGCTGAAGAAAGTGATTCGGACAGTGAGGAAAGCCGGAGGAGGAAAGAAGCTCGCACGAAGAAGGAGCATGACTTCATGGCGCATGAGGAGCGCGTTGTCGCCTTGCTTCGTCAGCAGAACAACATGATCGCAGAAGGCTTCGCGTTTATGAAGGCGCAGTTCATCGCAGTGCATTAGAGGCTGGATCAGATTGAAGCCAGTTAGAGCCGCAGAGACGAAGACGAAGAGGAGTCCGAGGAGGCCGAAGAGTAGGAGAGTGAGGAGTTCTAGCTTGTGTTGTGGTAATCCCGTTCGCCTTTTTCCTTGTTATTTCCTTCTTAGCCGTTGTTAGTTTGGTGGTAGGTTGTTGCTTGCATTATGTGTTTTCTTGTTTTTACTTGTTGCCTTGTTGTTTAGCTAGCTTGTGAGTTGGTGTTTGGAGTTAGTTGTCTTGTTCTTGGTTGTTGTCTAGAAGTCGGTGGTTGTGTTGAGGCTAGAGTTCTTGATGCTCAATCTATCCGTATGTTAAACTCTTGCCAATCCTTAAATTCAAAATGCCTTCTTTCTTGCTTTGGAATACTTCTTTGCCTTGGAATCCTTGTGAGTTCTTTTGGAGTCTTTGACCAAAAGAGTTTGTTCTTGAACTTCTTGTCACAACATTGTTTCCATTCAATGTTTGCTTTTAATTTGTCGTACCCAAGCTTCGAGGACAAAGCTTCTTTGAAGGGGGAGAGGATGTGACACCCCAAAAATCCACATTCAATCCATGGATTAATTGAGTAATTAATCCTATTTTATTTGAGGAATTAATTCCTAAAATCCTTAATTTTAATACTCAAGGACTAGTATTTGACTAGTCAACCTTAAAGTTGTATTGTACCTTGAGCTTTGAGGGGAGTTCCCTTGTTCCTTACACTTTCTAAAGGTTAGTAAGGGTATCCTTGACTTTTCACCAAGAGTTAATATTGTAACCTAACCTAGAAGACTTCTTCATTTCATTCCTTACATTTCCAAGAAATTAGCTCTACCTTCTCTCTAGAAAGGTGAGTAGCTTATTCTCCAAGCTAAGTTGAGACCCTTGTCAAGATTCCAAGATTTGCTTCCAAGATTCAACCTTTCACCTATTTGGGCATCTATGAGAGTAAGATCTAAGTCCATCTTCTGTTTTTGGTTCCATCTTAGTTGTCTTTTTCTTAAAGGTAGGATCTTTATGATCTTTTGGTTTAATCTTGAAGTGGGTTTGGAAAGTAAGCCTTGTGGGGAGCTTGTTGTGGTGTAAAGTGAAGTCTTTTGGTCAACAAGAGGTAACCCATGCTCTACAAAACCTATTTTGCTTACCTATATGTGATTTCTTGGATTCTACTTGTGCTTTGCTATGAAATGTGAGGGTTTATGCATTTGTCTTGTGATATTGCATATCTAAAGCTTGTGTTTAGGGTTCCTTTGTGCCATTGCTTGGCATTTTCCATGGTTCAAGTCATTTTGTTGTATTGGGTGAGATTTGGCATGTTTTGGACTTGAATTTGTGTTTGGAGAAGAAAATCCGCGAAGGGATTTGTTGTGGTACAGGATTGTACCCGCGGGCGGAACGGCGGGCGGGGCACCACCCGCCGACCTACCCGCGAGTACGGGCCTTGCGGGAATATGTTCCCGCGGGCGGAACCACGGGTAGGGTGATACCCGTGGGTCCACCCGCGGGTACATGGTGGTGTTTGTTCGGGATTTGTTCCCCGTGATCCGTTTGACTCGGTATTTGGTCTTTTGACTTCCCGATGTTCTTTTGTGGAACTATTTGAGCGTCTTCTTGATGTTTCGTATGTCTAGAACTATATGGTAGGTATCCATGAAGGACTTTAGTGTCTTGAATCGTGCTAAGTGTTCAACATTGTGTTTCGTTGGACCGAGAGGTGTCTTGTGTGTTCCTCGGAACTATAATCGGTTTTTCCGTTATATAAGCATGTTAGTTTGTTGTTTAAATGCTAGCATGTGTGTGGTTTGTACCTTCCGTTTGGTTGATGATAACTTGTGTTATTCATCGTTGTTGTTATTGGGCTGTGACCCGTTCCTTGATTAAGTATGTTTCATACATTCGTTGTGATCCGTTGTTTGACTCTTGTTGAGTTGTAGTGCATGTTGGCTTTACCTGGATTGCACGATTAGTGGTATGGGACACTAGTCACCAAGGTATTGCAGCGGTCCTCGTGGTGGCCGTGACGTGATTATGGAGTTGTAGCCTTTGTGTAAGGTTCACGTTTTTGGGGGATAACATGTGTTATCCGGGCATGTGTTGCCATGTACGGTACGTTGTGTACTATGAATTGGTGGTCTCGTTGGTGGTCGTTGGTGGGGGACGACGGTCCCGAGGGAATAAGGTTGGACTTGGCTGTACAGGGGTCCTGGGGGTAATGATTGGAAGAAGATATAAGGTTGGGGGTAGCCATAAGGTTGGAACAGGGCATAAGGAAGGCAAATCAACTCGTGATGGGTGATGTCACGAGGGGTTGTGTAGCCGTGTTGTGAGTTCTCTTTCTTGTGACGTGTGTAGTCACAAGGGCATGTGTTGCCATCAGTCTTGTCTTTATCCTTTGCGTTGTGGTTAACCTTTGTGGTTTGGGATGTGTTCCCGTGTTATCTTTGTTGAGAGTGATGAGTCTTGTGTTGATTGTCGATCTTGGTTTTTGACTTATATACTTATGTATTCCGTTTCGAAAATGGCTTTACAACTTATATCTATCTATGTATGGTATTTCACATGTATTGGTGGGTTACCAGCATTATTCACTGACCGGGCATCGTCCTAATGTTTATCTTTGTGATCTTTCAGGTGATGTTTAGACGAGCGCGATGTCTAGTACCTGGTAGCTTAGTGCCTTTATCCTTGTTTTGTGGCCTGTGCGCCAATGTAGTTTTAGACTGATGTCTTTGGGATAGATGTATACACTTGCAGATTGATCGTCGTAGCGTTTACCGTGTTTGGTAGACGTGGCATAACACCCCGTTTGGATTTCTTTTATCCAGTTTTCGTTTTATCTTCTTTCGTTGTGCTAGTTTTGTTGTATGATCTGCAGGTCTTAAGGCCTTTTATATAGGTCGTGTTTTGGGGGTGGGGGGGTGTTACACTTATAATCAAGCCATCAAGTATGAACACTGGAGTGAAGCTATGAATGCTGAAATACGGGCTCTTCTTGACAATAACACCTGGGAGCTGATTGATCTACCTCCTGGAAAAATTCCCATAAGCTGCAAATGGATTTATAAGGTCAAGCTAAAGGCCAACGGATCAGTTGAAAGATACAAACCACATCCGTAGCAAAGGGCTACACTCAACAATTAGGAATTGACTATATTGAAACGTTCTCCCCGGTTGCTAGAATCACCACAATCAAAACCTTTCTTGCTGTTGCATCTTCTCGAGCTTGGAACATTCACCAATTAGACATAAATAATGCCTTCTTACGTGGTGATCTAACGGAGGAAGTATACATGTTGATGCCTCCTGGTTTCCACACTGAAGGGCCAAATAAAGTTTGAAGATAGCTTCGTTCTCTCTACGGCCTCAAACAAGCGAGCCGGCAATGGAATGCCAAACTAAGTGCAACATTAATCAACATGGAATTTAAATACTCCAAGGCGGATCCGTCCCTATTCACCAAAGGAAAAAATGCAAGCTTCATTGCTGCCCTCGTCTACGTAGATGATATAATAGTCAGCAACCCAGATTCATAGTTGATTAATGATTTGAAACTATTTCTTGATGGTGCCTTTAAGATCAAAGACCTAGGAGAGTTAGGCTACTTCCTATGAATTGAAGCAACTAGAGATGCATCCGGTTTGAATTTGTGCCAAAGAAAGTATGCCCTTGACATCCTCTCTGAGTCAAGATTCCATGAATGTAAGCTTGTTAATACGCCAATGGTGCCTGGTTACCATTTGCAGCACGATGATGGGGAATTACTCAGCGATGTTAGTAGTTATAGGAGGCTCATTGGCCATTTACTCTATCTCACGGACACAAGGCCGGATATCACATACGTTGTACATCAATTGAGCCAATTTATTGATGCTCCAATCGATTGGTACCTAAGCGCTGCTCACAGAGTCCTCCGGTATATCAAATGTGCTCCGGGGCAAGGATTGTTCTATGCGAAGGGGGATAACTTACAACTTAACGTTTTTTCAGGCTCAGATTGGATTTCCTGTGTCGACACTCGACGCTCCATAACAGGCTACTGTATCTTCCTTGGTTCCGCCCTCATCTCCTAAAAAGAAAAAAAAAAAAAAAGAAAAAAAAAAAACAGGTGATTGTTTCACGTTCATCCTCCGGGCGGAATATAGAGCACTCGCCTCTAATGTTTGTGAAGTCCAATGGATAACGTACTTAATGTTGGAACTACAAGTTTAACACCCCGTGTTACGGCCTCCGAATCCGGACTAATTATGTAATTAATTCCGTTAATGTATAATTAAAAAGGATTTAATTGGACTAGAATTCCCATTAATTAATTAGTGCGGTCCACAATGGTCATGGACCCTTATCCTTAATCAAGTCTTTAATCCGTTAGGAATAGGGGAAGTGGGTCCTTACTATTTAGACTCTAGTTAGGATTCCTGAATCTATATACATGGGATTAGAAAGCATTTAGAAACCCTACCACAATTAATTCTACCACGCGAGACATTCCCCGTGGGAACCTAGCAAAGGAATTCCCCACCACCGAATCTAGGAAGATCAATTGGAGGAGGATCTCAGAGAAGAACCTTAGTAGCCAAGAATATTGATTAGGGCTAAGAGGTAACCCATGTCTTACAAAACCTACTTTCCTTGCTATATTTTGATTATTGACTCCTTTGATGTGTGATTCTGTGATTGAGTCTTGATAGAGCTTTGCCTAGGGTTTATGTTGTGTTTATTTGATAATCTTGATGATCTTGATGTTGTGATTGGTTATATGTGTGATCTTCTATTTAATTATGTCTAGAGCTTGTCCCTAGAGTTTATATCGTGAATCTCGAGTTGTGATATTCTTGGCGTTATGGGATGGGTTTATGCATGCTCGGGTGTTGAGTCTAACCTAGGACTTGTCTCTAGGGCTTTACTTATAGATTTCTTGATGTTCTTGTGGTTCTGGATGCTCCTGAACCGTTATTTGATTGATGTCGAGTCTTGGCATGTTTAGGAATCGTGTTAGAACGTAATTGGAATGATTCTTAGTTTAATCTTCGTTAATTGAATCCGTGATGTTGTTGTTGCGTGTCAAAATGTGTTTGGACATGGTTTTGGGTTCCAAGAACGATCCCCGAACCGGAAATCTACCTTCGTACCAGTGGGGGGTAGGTAGGGGGGACAAGTCTCCACCACCTACCCGCTGTCCGGCTACCTAGTTCCAGCGCGGAGCCGGCGGGCAGTGGACTGCCCGCCCGCCACCCGCTGGAAAATGACCTCCCACCCGCTGGAACGGGGTGGTGCGGCGGGATGTTTTCCCCCATTTGATGTTTCCCCGTGTCCCGTTGTGCCCCGTTGTACCCGGTTTGATGTTTATGACTCCCGTGTGGTGTTTTGAGTACTGTTCTAGGAGTTTATGTGTAGTACGTATCGTTGCTATCATACCTTGATTGTTATTGTTGAGTATGTTTTGATTGATTGAATGATGATGAGTGTTGTGATCATTGCGCAATGATCGACGTGACTGATGAGAATGAGATTGTGATCGGTGGAAATGAATTGTTGGCAGAAAGCACAACGAGTGCTCGGTTATCGTGTTAAAGGCACGGACCACCCCTTAAACTTGCTGGCTAAAGGCTTGGGTCAGGTTATAAGCGCCGCGGTGTCATGTTAGAGCTATATGCGCTGACCCCTTGGTAGTGGTGCTAGAGGCATGGACCATGCGAATGACACTTCGGCGCTACCATGTTGGTGGACATGTTGGTGGTTACAGAGCGGGGCATGTAGTTGCTCCGGATGAATAAGGGAGGCGATATAAGGGTGGCCTGGAGGTACAGGTTGGAACTGATATAAGGATGGAGAGGAGTAAAGGTTGGAACTTGGTATAAGGTTGGAAAATGGATTGTGTGTTCTGATGCTTATTTGCTAATTGATGGTTATTGTATCATGTTGCTTGCCTTTAATTGTTAATCATGTGCTTGCCTGTTTATTATGCCTTGTAATCTTAGGACGCATGTTAGTGGTATTCGTAATGCCGTCCCGTTATTATATTCTGAGTCCTGATCCTTATTTGAAAGCTAGTGTTTTTTAAGGCTATATATGTATTCCAGTTTCAAAATGAATTTCTATACTTATATTTGTTGTACTCAACGCGTGGGAGTGGGTTACTCAGCATTATTCGCTGACGGTTGTTATACCATATGTTTTACAGGTACAGAGCACTAGCTATGGAGCACGCTAGTCAGATTCGTGGGTTTAGCATAGTTAGTCCTAGCCGTAGTAATTGGCCTGCGTGCCGTGAATTATATTCGACTATTGACTTATGGATTTCACATGTTTTGGATAGTCTTAGCCAGTGCATCTAGGTTTTCAAACCTAGGTGTGGCATAACACCCCGACTCATATGGATAGTTTATGCTCTGTTTGGATCGATCATTAATATTAGTCTGCCTTTATTTTATAAGTCTTTAAATGCTTTATTAATTAGGGGGTGTTACAACAAGTGTCCATGCAAAGAGCAGCAGCTGTCTTTTGTGATAATAAATCGTCCATAGCTATGGCAGAGAACCAAGTCTTCTACGAGAGAACGAAACATATCGAAATAGATTGCCACTTGGCAAGAAGTCAAGAAGGGCAAAGAAGTCTTATCTCCTCATTGAGATATTTTCCTTCTGTTTCAACCATTTCCTCTGATGTATCTTTCCACTTTGTATATAGGCTTAGTCTTCTTTCAACAATTGTACACTAGAACAGAATAGATGAAACAATACGATCAAACATTTTCTTTCTCGCTCAGTATTTTCCCTTTCCGTCATGAACTACTATTTTTATAATTTTTTATGCCTGAACAAATAGAGATAAAATATTTAATAAAGGCCTGCTTAACTGCTTTAATAGTTCTAACTTGCACCAAATCGATCTCTAGCTCAAAAAATTTAGAGTTGAATTGAACTAAAAGGGATGTTAAGTTTCAAATTTTGTAGTCAAATTAAATTTTAAATTTCAATTATTTAAATTCAGCTAAATTCAATTACACCCCCTTTATAACAAAAATAAATTAAACAAATAAAAAAAATTTTATGGTACCAACACTAGAATAATTTCTCTGAATCCAACTGAAATTCTTCACGTTTTTTACTTTGGAAATGGTAGTTGAGATCCCACCAAAGATTAGACCATTGCCAAGTTGCAATTATATTGTCTGCCAACTTTGGGACAGTGCATGGACACAACTTTGGAAGCTATTACTAATTATATTTAAAAGTAACATTTAAATATGTTTTACTTTTTGATTGATATGTATTTAACTATAATAATCATATCTGATTTCTTCATCATATCATATAAAATATATTAGTTTCCTTTGCGTTTGTACAGTAGCAATAATCATGAATCATGTTCAACAACATTGGTGGGACAAGCCAGCACTTGCTTTTTAAGGTTTTCAATTATCATAACCAATTTTGTATTCAGTCTATTCACGAAGCACTTGGGCAGCCATCCTGCTGGGTCTAGCTGTAATTTCAAAAAAAAAAAAAAAAAAAAAAAAAAAAAAAAAAAAAAAGACTTTTAGTTTGATTTTTTAAAAAAATTAAACAAAATGTTGTGAGAAGAAGAAAAATAAGTAAATAATACAAATTTTATTAAAATCATATTTTGCAATAATTAACTTGGCTTGACTTGTGATAAAATATCACATATAACTAACTGTATATGCCAAAGACCTTGTGCTCAAGCGTCATAACTATGACTCTTCCAAATAAAAGGTTACATGTTTGAATCCCAGTGGGGACATTGATCTTTCTACTTTAGTAGATTGAGAAAGTATGTATGTATAAATAATACAAGCAATATGCAAAAAAAAAAAGATATGAGTAATGTATATAGTGAAAATTTTGTTTACAATAAATTAATATATTAGTTAACATGAGTAGTGATAAATATAATATATAATTATACATATGTATTAAATACCTGAACAACGTAAGTGACCATGCAAGAGTGGTCGGAAAGTTTCTCAACCACCCAGCCTGACTGCAACAGTAGGCCTCGGATTGCATTGTTTTGCTTTGGCTGCAATCCTGCTGCTATCTCTTTTGGAAGAGAAGCCACTGCTACTACCTAACAACACAATATATATCATCTAACATTAATTTCAAAAAAATATATATATTTGAAGACTTTTTGTTGTTGTAACTTTAATTTTTCATGGAAACCAAGAATAGGCTGGGGACTGGACAGTGGCAAATATGCCCGCACGGGCTTAAATCAATGGTTCAATAGGCAGTATTTAGGAGAAGAGATCAAGGTTTGAACTTCGGTGGTAACCGTGTAGGGATTATGTTCAAAGTGGACAAATCCCTTGTGCGCACCGATATTTGGCCCTATCTGCTGAGCCATTGAGTCATCCTAGTTTACATCCTCCAAATACTCTGTTGGAACCAGGTTGTGGGGCCTTGGGATTGTGGATTCACCTTTTGGAGAACCACAGTGGCTTAAAGAAATTGAATGTGAGAAAATTAAGGTGCCTTCAATGAAAATTGGAGAAATATAATGAAAATAAAGAATATTTATACTTATACATATCTATAATTTAGGAAATTAAATACAGAATGAAGACTGTAAAATTGGAACAAAAAAATGAAAAATTGGAAAACAATTTTTATTAAAAAAAAAAAAAAAGAAAGAAAGGAATTAAAGTAAACACAATTACTAGTTTGATAAAAAAAAAAAAAAAAGTTTTAAATTGAAGTGAAGTATAAGAATTACTTCATTCATTATCTAGCTAGCTTTCCTTCTTAACATATCATTATATTATTGCATTAAACTTTTTTTAATATTTAATTAACATGTAGATATTTTTTAATTTATTATTTGATCAATTCGTGATGGACCCATCAATTTTTAAAGACGCAATATATACAAAGTTTCTTAGGACATGCCACAAAAGCAAAAGTAGAGAGTGATTTTAGGCCACCAATGATACACGAGAAATCCTCCTTCTAGTAAGCAAAGTACATTTGATCTATAGTACGTAAAACTTGTTACATTTAATAATGGGTTTTATAATACTTTACTTTATACAATTTTATATTTTTATTGATTGTTTATGAATATAATTAATTATATTTTTATATGAAATCACACTAAATTATTCAAATGTAATGCAAAATTTATAGTACAATTATAATTCTTTCAAATACGACTAATTAAAATGTTTCTGAACAAATTAAAGAGTGCAAGTGCAATTTAATTACCAAAGTTCCATCATCCATATTTTCACGTCGCTCGTAGACAATAAATTCTCTGTTTCGAAAAAGAGGCTTAGAGCTGTCTCCAAACCTAAGGCGTATGATGCTTAGGTTATCTTCGAGATCTTTAATGTATTTGGCTTCTACAAGGTCGCGGTCCCATTGCTGATTATCATGATCCACCCATTTCATAAAAACATATATATATTGTTAGATATATATCTAAAACATCTATTTATCCAAAATATACATAGAATCTAATTCCAACAATGGCCACTTTTTACCCTAATTATCCACCTCTTTAACTTTTTAACTTTTAATCACTAAGGTAAATCTCAAGATCCTTCATATTATCTGGAAAATACTTGATTTAGAATCACTATACCCCAGTCTTCAAATCATGTTGAGATTATAATCAAATAAACATTATTGTTATATATACAATATATACCTTTACACCGTGTTATTATTAATTAAATAATATGATCTAAAACATGATTGTAATCAAATATGAATAATATCGGTATGAAATTTTAGAATCATTAACAAAGCGCACTTTGCACGTACATCATATTTTACCCCTTTTTTTATGACACATTATTTTAAATTAAACTTGCCAAGTACATAGTGTGATAATATTAATTCTTTGAGCTGAAAAATTTTGAGAAAATATAGAACAATTGCTACCCTGTAAAGAATCATCAGTATTTTTAAAAAATAAATCAAATTAAGAGTTAATTATCCAAATGACTCCTTGACTAAAGTGAAACTACTGATTTGGTCATGGACTATTCTTTTGACCAATTAAGTCCCTCAACTTTAAAAATCTTAACCAATTTGGTTCTCCGTCTGTTTTGCCGTTAGGCATCCGTTAACTCGGGACCAAATTAGTAATTTTGCTATAGTCAAGGACTCAAGAGATCATTTCAATCATTACATGCACCATTTTCTCCAAAAAATTAATTATTGAAATGGTCCCTTGACTATGACAAAATTTCCAATTTAGTCCCGTGTTAACGAATGTCTAACGGCAAAACAAACAGGGGATCAAATTTATTAAGATTTTTAAAGTTGAGGAACTTAACTGGTCAAAAAAAAAAAACCAATGATCAAATTGATAATTTTGTTATAGTCAGGGACCATTTTAGTAATTAACTATTAAATTAAATTTGGAAGTGAAAATAAATTTTTGTAGAACTATGAATCTTACCCTTGCAGCATCGATGGCATTAGCTACAGTCATGAACTGTTGAGGAGAGACAGAATTTAGCAGCCAACGGCTCCGGAAAGTATGAAGCGAACCTGTCCGGCGTTTCGATATCTCGACGCCGCCGTTATCTATGGCCAATATTTTCCATCCGCGGTCGCCGGAGTCCGACGCCGACAGCAACTCCTGGATGCAATTCTCACTTGCATGGAACACATATCTCCTCAACGAATCCTCACTAATCGACCTAAAATTTTTCCCAAACATTATTAACAAAAGGCTCATATTCACTAAAACAGTAAAATATATAACCCAGAATCCCCAGGATATATTGTTGGTAAACCAATTACTAATGTAATATTAAGATCAGGAGTTTGGAATCGGGATTAGTATTCACAGGAATACATACATATATTGAACAAGCTTACCATGATCTAGTACAAGGTGCTGGACTTATTGTACTACTCATCCTGGAGATTTCTTGGGAGAATTTGATTAATTGTTATCCTAAAACATAGGAACAAAGAAAGGGAGAAGAATGAATATATAATGGGAAGTGAAAGTAGTAGAATTGGTATTAGATTGTTTTTGTAGAATAATAGGAAGTGGGAGGAGTTGATTGAAGCACATGGAATGCCAGAAGAACTCCCATGATTACAACTGCAACAACTCATTATCTATATCTCTCCATTCTACTTCTTTTTCATTTTTATTTTTTTTTTTTGATATATGAGGCTGCCAAACACTCCATGTGCATCATCTCCCCACACCCTTTGCAGCGCTTTAGAATAAGAGAATCTTTTTTTCTTTTCTTTTATCAAGAAGAAAATAAAAATAAAAATAAAAATGAAAAAGAAAGAAAATGATAGGAGGACAAGACTAACAACTAAAGCCAGACTAATAGGGTTTGGAAGTCATTTATATTTTACCTAAACTTGCCTGGTCATGGGTGACAATAACGTATACACCTTCCCCTATTTTGGTCCCCTCAATCACGTGCCGTGGAGATCACAGTCCAAATCAATGTACCAAACTTTAAATTACTCTTTTATTTTCATTTGATGTTAATATTATTCAATTTTAGTTTCAAAAAGTTAATCGAATTTTTTTTAAAAAAAATTCTGATAAGTATCTATCCAAGCCTACGTAATTAAAAGATGTCTCGTTTAGATTAAAGGCTAAGCTTGCTCACAATCTATTACGCAAAAATCAATTGAGTTGCTCGTATAAGCAATTAAAGGCTACACTCATAATGGAAAATTATTGTGTGGACCACGGTTCAAAACAACGTCGTTTTAATTTTACTTTTATTTTTAAATATTCTTGTTCCGCGCGCGTGTTAGAATAATGAATATTCTGGAGTAAGATATGTTGTATTTTCTGGGAACAACGTCGACAATGATATGGAGGCAGGGAGAGGATGATAGCGAAATGAACTGTGTCGTGTTCGTAAGAACACTCCCTTAAAAGTTATATCCAGCGACTCTCTGGTAGCTTCAAACCGGTAACACAGCGTAAATATATATATATATATATATATATTGCTCTTCACTGTGTAGTCAAGGCCCCAATCCAAAGTGCCTCTGAGATACCGAAGTACTCTGTTCAGTGCATTCCAATGTGCACTACTTGGGTTGTGAGTATAGCGACGGAGTCTATTCACTGCAAAAGCAATATCAAGCCTAGTATAATTCATTAGGAACATTAAAATTTGAATTATTTTGGCATATTCTCCTTGAGATATACCTTCATCCATGTTCTTAAATAGTTTGATACTTAGATCATAAGGGGTTTTAGCTGGGGTCACATGTAACACCCCGAAATTTTGAAACTTTTAAAGCTTATATAATAAAGGCAATTTCTCATAAAATCCCAAATAGAGTAATACTAATCACAAGTGTACGGGGTGCTATGCCACATCTGAGCTGGAGAACTCAGATGCACAGGCTAAGCTAACTAATATCCTCAATACATCATTATGGCACGCCGGCCGAAAGGAAAGACTATCTATCTAATCCATGATCTTCTAGCGCGCTCTGGGATCTACTCGTCTGTGCCTAAAAGCCAAATATATCTGTTCAGCGAGAGATGCCGGTAACCCACTCCAACGCGTTGAAATACATTATAGATAGATATATATAGATATACGAAAATCATTTTGAAGCAGGAAGATATATACTTAAGAGACACTAGTTTTAAAACCAAGAATAGACTCGACAAATAGGATTAAGCACATTCAATAGTTATAACCAAGAATATAAAGATACTAGCATATATCCTATGGTCATAAATCCACTTCATCTCATTCACGTCATCAATCAATTCTTATCTCATCACACAAGCATACTTTGGTGGCGCCACAGGACCAATCGCATGCCCATACATGAGGGTCAGCGCATATAGCTCTGACACGGCCCCGCAGCACCCTGCCTCGTATCGCAATACGAAGGGGTCGATCGCAACCGACCGATGAACCGCAGCTCATCATAATGTTTGATCGCAACCAAATAGTGGACCGCAGCCCAAGAGTGATCATCTGACCGCAGCCAGGAATATGAACCGCAGCTCATGTAAAACGTTTGATCGCAACCAAACGGTGGACCGCAGCCCAAGAGTGTAATTCTGACCGCAGCCAGCTTCTGAACTGCAGCTCAGGAATAACCAATTTGATCGCAACCAAATTGGGGTATCATGGACACATAACACATAGCAAGCACATGCAACTCATATTAACACATTGGGAAAGGGGAGAAAACGTATAATGAAACCTATGCGTGGTCATCCACATACTAGGAATAATCCTAAGGGGTTCATACTTCTTTCACCTAAGCCAACGGGATACCAATTCAACTAGCATGCGATATATATAAGACTCATTTATCCTACGAACGGTATCCGAAACATCAAACTAGACTTAGGCACGATAAACGGAGTCCGTTGGGACACCACGAGGGTCGGGGAAACATCAAACGGGGAAGCCAAAGACCCAAGTTGAGCAAATTCCAGCGGGTAGCCGGTGGGTGGAGGACCATCCGCCGGCTGCTCGCCGGCGACAAGCCTCCAGGCAGCGGGTGCCCGGCGGGCAGTCGCCTGCCCGACGGCTGCCCGCTGCCGGTGGCGTCCTTTCCGGGCAGCGGGTAGGTGGCGGGTTCCCCTACCCCCCACTGACTCTTTATCAAAGTAAACGTCCCGGGATCCGTTGTGGAACCCGAAACCATGCTCAGACACTTTTAAACGCAATTGATGACACCATGTAGACAATTAACGGATCAAAAGCAAGAAGCACACATCCTATCATGATTCCTAAACATAATCAACACCCGAACATGTGAAATTCCCACCCAATTATATCAAGAATAACACAATACGAAATTCCCAATTTGACCTAGGGCTCTAATCATATTTAAATCATCAAAATCATAGTTCGTCTTTTAACATCAAGAAACGTCAAGATTCATCAAGAATATCACATAATCATCAAGAACCTCTTATCATCATCAAGATCATCAAGATCACACATAAAATCATCTCACAATCATCAAGATCATGTCATCAATATCATAAACGATTCATCAAGACACAAGTGTAGAGAGGAGGCCAAAGAAGATAATTATAGGGGAGTTCTTGGAACTTCTTGTGTGGTGAGAGATTATTGTGGTGTGGGTTCTAGGTGCCTCCTATGCCCCCCCCCCCCCCCCCCTCTATTTATATACCTAAGAGTCCCAATTCGGGTCTAAATACTATGGGCTTGCTAATTCTATTCCTTCTAGGACTAGGGGATTGGTTTTAGGGATAAGGGCCCATGGACTATGGTGGCCATTTTCCTAATTAATTACTGGAATTTAATTCTTTCTTTTGGGCAATTGATTAAATGATTAATTGGTTTTAGGGGTCGTAACACGGGGTGTTACACTCTCCCCCCCCCCCCCCCCCTTACAAGAAGCTTCGTCCCCGAAGCCGGTGCGTTAATCCATTCTTTCACCCCTGGACATTCCGTATTTTGGCCTCCTAGTTAGGAACGTGGCCCCACGTATTGTCCTTGCTGGGGTAGACTGGATTTCTGGTGACGTGGTGCTTGGAAAGTTCGGGTCTACCTTGGTTTCCTGCTCCTGAACTGGATGCCCCGCAAGTGCCCAAGATGGTCTCGATTGCTGCCACCCTCTGATCTAAAGCGCGTGTCGCGTGGATTAAGGACGAGAACCCTTCGTCCATGATTTGGTTTTGCCGGGTGAGCTGTGCGAGGATGCGCTCATTGACAGATTCTTCATTTTGTCCCCTTGGGTTTCCTCCTGTTCGTGCGGGTGCCGGTGGGTTAGGCTCGCTATCTTCTTCCTGTTC
The DNA here is from genome assembly GCF_001879475.1 of Ipomoea nil. NCBI lineage: Eukaryota > Viridiplantae > Streptophyta > Magnoliopsida > Solanales > Convolvulaceae > Ipomoea > Ipomoea nil. Next base: position 326,197 of record NW_017617409.1, read on the forward strand.
CTCACTTTCCTCTAGTCCCCCACAATCTTGCATTGCCCGTTTAAGCTTTTTGTTGGAGATGTCCAATCGGTCAACCAATTCTCTTCGCTCCTCCTCGGGTTTAAGGCAAATCTCCTCGAGGGTGATATACTGTCCCCCTTCGGTGTAGTAGATATCGTTGCGACGGAGGTTCTGGGCATTGAAAACCATACCGCTTGCGAGCTTGACCTCTGTGTGGCTCAGGTCTACTCCTTTCTTCTCCATGATCCAACTCAGGATCATTCCGTAAGGTAGACTAAGCCGGTTGCTAGTCTTGCAAAACTCCATGTGTTTTAAAGATAAGGGCCGGTAGGTTGAACTTGATTTTGTGTTTTAGAAGGTAAGCAAAAGTGCACTCCAAACTTCCCACATCCTTGCTCTTGTTATTTGTAGGCAACAGGCTATCAGTTACAATCATGACTAGTATCTTTTGTTCTGCAGTTAGCCATTTCCTGTTTGGCCGAGTGGCCGAGGTGAAACCTTCTCCCTTTCCAAGTAGGTACCCGAGGTAGTCCTTGTACCCCAGGTTTTGGGTACCAATCCACCCCTTTCGGTCGTAGTCTGACACACCTGTGGTAGTCAGTCTCAAGAGCTTGGCCAAGCGGCCTTCGGAAAGTATGATTTCCTTGCCTCGGACTTTAGCGGTGATTTCCAATTTATCACCTCGCTTGACAGCCACCAAGTGATGATAGAACTCTTTCACCAATTCGGGGTATGTATCCCCTTTAATGGTGAGATACGTATCCAAGAGCCCTTGGAAGTTAAGCATGTCGACCAACTCTGGAGAGAATTGGTCGGGTTCGAGAGCTTTACCTCTGATCACGGTGAAGTCGGCGTCGCCCCAAATAGTCTACATCATCCTCAAAACATAAAGTCGATAAGTCTAAATCCATATCATAAACATCAATCAAACTAGAGTTTAGATATCTCTAACTACGAGACTAATCTAACTCGACTTCTTCACACTGCTGGGCCCACCTGAAAGGGGTTTTGCAAGCAACACATAGACAAATAGGAAAACACCCGTTAGCACGAAGCTATGTATAACCATACTCAGCCCTGTAAAGCATTCTAGGATTTCCTTAGAAAACATTTGATTTTCTAGGATTTCCTTAGAAAACATTTGATTTCTTTATAACAATAAGTTCATCTCAAAATCTTCTTTAGATTTATCACATTCTTTCTAGATGCTTGCACCCTATAATATCAGTTGGCATGCTCATATATGTATAAGACTGTTCACATGGATTCATCAACATATAAACTTCTCAAATAATTTAACAAGCAATTCATGCTTACAGATAGGTTCATGCTGATAGACCATATAACAGGTGTTCTCATGCATTCACATTCTCATCACATAACTTGATAAATAGAGCTTCTAGTACAACAAGATAATCATGCTCGATGGAAAATCTTAAGTCAAACTTCTCATTATAAAATCTCATACGATACTCTACTCACATGCAATCTCATGTAATACTATACATCACTCTCATATGCAATCTCGTGCAACAATATAATCATACTTCTTATGCAATCTCATGCAATACTATATACATTCTCATATGCAATCTCGTGCAACTATATACTCATACTCTTATGCACTAGACTAACATGCGAAATAATACATATGTGCGCTTTATGATTTCCATAGGACTAGTTATTATTTAAGACTTAAAATAAGAGCCACATGCCTACACACTCTATACCCATAGACTTAAGAAATTGCATGTTTAGCATAATTACAATTGAACACATATAGGCATGCCAACTTGCAGGTTTCACATATAACATAAATAGTTAATTATCATACATGCTAGGCTTGATCTTTCGTAACTGTGAATATTTGGTATAATCTGCTAAGCACAAAGATTAGACATAGATCCTACACATATGGCATCTAGGCTCACAACATACCACACTACATAATTAAATGTCTGCATCCACTTGTAAATGAGGTTCGCCTGTGTTGATATATGTGTATATATACTTTATAATAATTATGTGGCTATCCGAATCTGCACCCGCATGGTATTTGCCTCTCATTTAGGTACATAAATAATTATACGATCGGTACAACTTGTGATCCTATACGCTAAATCAATATAAAATAATTAAATAAAAATCATGACCATGTGTAAAACTTCTATTAGTCACCCGTAAAACTTACATATTGTGTGTTCATATTCGTGACCTTGTTATTTGGTGCATTTTGTCAGCACAATAGTCAGGCACAAACCCAGTGAATCTATATGTGTATGTGTACATACTTCTCATATAATACTTTCCTTATAAACTACTATACTAATTCGGGCTCTTTACCCCAAAATGGTTACCAAGCTTCGAGGACGAAGCTTCTTGTAAGGGGGGAGAGTGTAACACCCCGTATTACGGCTTTTAATCCCGAATTAATTATTTAATTAATTTCATTAATAATAATTAAAAAGAATTTAATTTGATTAGAAATCCCTTTAATTAATTAATGTGGTCCACCACGGATCGTGGACCCTTGCCTAAACTAGAGTCATAAGCCTATTAGAAATAAAGGAAGTCAACATTTTACTAATCAGATCCTAATTAGGAATCCTAGGCCTACACATCTATTAGGAATAAAGAAAGTATACCTTTACTATTCACATTATGGTTAGGATTCTCTTTAATTAATTAATATGGTCCACCATGGACCATGGACCCTTATCCCTAAAACAAGTCCTTAGTCCTATAAAGAATAGAATTAGTAAACCCATACCATTCAGACCCTAATTAGGACTCCTAAATATATATATAAGGACATAAGAGACACCTAGAAGTCACACCACAATAAATAGCACCACACAAGAATTCCCAAAGGACTCCCCACCACCAAGCCTAGGGAGATCAAACGGATGGAAATCTTAGGGAAGAACCTTAATAGCCAAGGGAGGATTAATTAAGGCTAAGAGGTAACCCATGTCTCAACAAAACCTATTTTCCTTGCTATAATTATCTTCTTTGGCCTCCTCTCTATTCTGGTGTCTTGACGAATCGTTTATGATATTGATGATGAGTTCTTGATGATTGTGAGATGATTTTGTGTGTGATCTTGATGTTCTTGAGGATGATAAGAGGTTCTTGATGATTATGTGATGTTCTTAATAAATCTTGATGTTTCTTGTTGTTAAAAGATGAACTATGATCTTGATTTTTTAAATATGATTAGAGCCTTGGGATGAATCGTGAAATTCATATTGTGGTATTCTTGATATATTTGGGTGGGAATTCGCATGTTCGGGTATTGATTATGCTTAGAAATCATGATAGGATATGTGATATTTGATTCTTGCTTTTGATCCATTAATTGTCTACGTGGTGTCATCAATTGCGTTTAAAGTGTCTAAGCATGGTTTTGGGTTCCACAAACGATCCCGGGATGTTTATTGTGATAATGAGTCAGTGGGGGGTAGGTGGTGGTAGGCGAAACCCGCCACCTACCCGCTGCCCCATTCGGGCGTCGCCGGCAGCGGGCAGCACGCGGGCAAGCGACTGCCCGCCGGGCACCCGCTGCTCGGTTTCTCGCCGCAGGCGGGTGGTCCTCCACCCGCCGGCCACCCGCTGGTTTTCCCACATCGGGATGGTGGTTTCCTCCGTTTGATGTTTCCCCGACCCTCGTGGTGTCCCAACGGACTCCGTTTATCGTGCCTAAAGTCTAGTTTGATGTTTCGGGTACCATTCGTAGGATAAATGAGTCTTATATATATATCGCATGCTAGTTGATTTGGTATCCCGTTGGCCTAGGTGAAAGAAGTATGAACCCCTTAGGATTATTCCTAGTATGTGGATGACCACGCATAGGTTTCATTATACGTTTTCTCCCCTTTCCCAATGTGTTAATATGGGTTACATGTGTTTGCTATGTGTTATGTGTGCATGATACCCCAATTTGGTTGCGATCAAATTGGTTATTCCTGAGCTGCGGTCAGATTTACACTCTCGGGCTGCGGTCCACCATTTGGTTGCGATCAAACGTTTTACATGAGCTGCGGTTTATATTCCTGGCTGCGGTCAGATGACTACTCTTGGGCTGCGGTCCACTGTTTGGTTGCGATCAGACATTATGATGAGCGGCGGTTCATCGGTCGGTTGCGATCGACCCCTTCGTATTGGGATACGAGGCAGGGTGCTGCGGGGCCGTGTCAGAGCTATATGCGCTGACCCTCATGTATGGGCTTGCGATTAGTCCTATGGCGCCAACAAAGTGTGCTTGTGTGATGAGTTGAATGATGATATACATGAGATGAAGTGAATCCGTGACCATAGGATATATGCTAGTATCTTTACATGCTTGGTTACAACTGTTGAATGTGCCTATCCCATAGGATATATGCTAGTATCTTTACATGCTTGGTTATAACTGTTGAATGTGCTTGTCCCTATTTGTTGAGTCTATTCCGATTTTGAAACTAGAGTTTCCTAGGATATATCTTCTTGCTTCAAAATGACTTTTCTTATATATATATATATATATATATACTTATACGGTATTTCAACGCGTTAGAGTGGGTTATCGGCATCATTCGCTGAACAGATATATTTGGCTTTCAGGTACAGCTGATTAGTTCCCAGAGCGCGCTAGAAGAGCTTGGAGTAGATAGATAGTTTTCCTTTTTGGCCTGCGTGCCACAATGATGTATCGAGGATAGTTAGTTAGTTTAGCCTGTGCATCTGAGTTCTCCAGCTCAGATGTGGCATAGCACCCCGTACTCTTTTGTTTAGAAATACTCTATTTTGGGATTTAATGAGAATTTACCTTTATTATATAAGTTTTAAAAGTTTCAAAATTTAGGGGTGTTACACTTAATGTGATGTTGTTTTCTCCTTTTCTCTTGGCAGACAAATTGTGTGGAGAGGCAAAGAAAGAGATCAGAGAATCAAGATGGAATAATGGAGTTTATATAGGGTCCATAACCCTAGGTAGAAAGCCAATGATTGGTTGAGGGCAAAAGGGTAAAAGCTTGCATAAAATGAATTCTCAGCAAAGTCTTTTGGAATGGAATGGTTCACCTTGTATCATGGACCAAGGCTAACTTTAAATACTTTGGGGATGAAAGTGAATTTTCTCAAAAAGCTATTTGGATGAACACTTGTTTAAAATCTTTTTTTGAATTCTCCCGGTCTCACTCAGATCAATTTCTCGATTTAAATCTTGGTACGCGAAGTACCCGAAAACTTAGGAATTTTCGAATAGAATCCATTTTTGGTGTCGAATTAAATTTAAAATGTGACGAAAATATTTTATTCAAACACCGATGGTTCGCAAAAAGTTTTAATGGAGTGCAAAAAGGCTATTTTTCGAAATTTCTTAATACCGGATTTATAAAATGAAATTTTGGGTTGTTACAGACAACCTGTGCATTGAAGTTAAGGTAAACAGAACACGAATAATTGAGATTTTTGTTATTGGTGAATAGGTATCAAAGTAATCTTCACCAAATCTCTATGTGTAGCCTTTAGCTACAAGCCTAGCTTTGAATCTTTCAATCGACCCATCTGATCTTAACTTCCTTTTGAAGATCCATTTGCATCCAACTAGTTTACATCCTTTTGGGAGATTTACCAACTCCCAAGTGAGATTTGACTTAATTGAGTCTAACTCACATTTGATGGCTTCTTTCCACAACGTGCAATCCACAGATCACATAGCATCGTCAAAGGTTTTTGGCTTTTCTTCTAAAACCAATTGACAAACAAAATGATCACATATATATCTCATTTATATATTGCAGTTCATTTATAAATGTTATAAAACCATAGCCAAAACTTTTCTTAGTTCTAAGCCTTTTGCTTCTTCTAGGCTCACAGGAATCATCAGAAACACTAGTCAAAGGAAGTTGTGAATGATCACTTAAAGGATAACTACTTCCAGATAAGTTGTGAGCCACTTTTAAGGGGAATGTGTTCGAAGAAAATAGCATCTCTAGACTCATAGATTAAGCGATTCTTTAAACACATAAACCTATATGCAGTGTTATTCTCAGCATATCCTACAAACACGTCATCTGAGGTTTTAGACCCTAAGTTAGGTCTTTTGAAGGATGGAAGTCCCACCTTTGCTAGGCAACCCCACACTTTAAGGTAATTGAGGTTGGGGGCATGCCCTTTCCACAACTCATAGGGGGTTTTATCAAACCCTTTATGAGGTACTCGATTTAGAGTATGATTTGCTGTTAACACAGCTTCCCCCCATACGGAGTCTGGAGCACCTGCACTGATTAGCATGGCATTAATCATTTCTTTCAGAATTTTATTTTTCCTTTCAGCTATGCTGTTTTGTTGAGGGGTATAGGGAGCAGTTACTTCATGAATGATACCAGAATTTTCACACAAAATTTTCAAAAACTTTGTTTCATATTTTCCTCCCCTATCAGAACGGATCCTTTTAATCTTTTTGTCCAACTGATTCTCTACTTCTGATTTAAAAATCAAGAATTTTTGTTCAGCTTCGTCTTTCGTTCTTAACAAATATATTTTTGTAAAGTGAGAAACACCATCGATAAAGGTGACAAAATAATGCTTTCCACCTCTACTCAATCTCAGTGCTTTTAAAATCTGCTAAATCAGAATGAATCAATTCTAAAACTACTGCAACATGAGTATTAACAGTCGAAAATGATTTTCTAGCAAACTTAGCTTCAGCACATATTTCACATTGAGAATATGAATCAGTAATCAAATTCGGCATAAATCCATGTATTTCAATCTATTTAAGCCAACATGCCCTAGCCTACCATGCCAAACATTTACTGAGACAGAGATATAAGCAGAAGAAACATTATTATTATTTAGACCATGCCAGTTTAGAACAACATCACAATTTGGTTCAGGTCTAGAGCAAAAAGTCCACCACGTAAATACCCCTTCCCAGGATATTTTTCCCCTCGAGTCATGACCACACGGTTAGACTCAAAAACTAACTTAATTTCAGTCTTGTTCAGCAAGGCTCCGGATATTAAGTTTCTACGGAAAGAATGGACAAACAACACATTTTGTAAAAGCAATTATTTACCAGAACATAACATGAGCTCTACAGGCCCTCTACCTCTTATCTCGGAACACTGGAGTTTCCTATATATACTTGTTCCCCTTTAGATGTTAACTCGAACAACTTGAACATATCTTTGCTTGAGCATAAGTGGCGAGAGGCTCCAATGTCTACTACCCACTCTTCTGGATCTCCTACCACGTTAGCCTCAGTAATTACAGTAGTTATTACCTCTGTATCTTCCAGCAAGTTGGCTTTGTTTTTGGATTCTTCATTATTTGATTTTGCGCGTTTCATAATTGCTGGAATTGCTAGAGTTGAACACACAATTGCTATGATCACGTAGAAAACAAAACAGGAGCAAAGATGATTTTTAAAATAATAAGAAATCAAGTACACCGATTCCAAGTTGGCTGCAAAAATCCACAAAAACGGTGAATACCAATATCCTCAAAGCCGTGAGATCGGTTGGATAATATGGGTCATTCATAGAGCCCAATGAGATGAAAATTTGACAGAGTAGATAAGCGACTGCTACGTAAAGTCCAACAAATGTCTTATGTGAAATCTTCTTCTCCACAGTTGGTCTAGCATGTACTGTACAGTTTGGGTTACTATACGTGGATGACATGAGAAGTTATCAAGCTTTTAAATATTGTAATATTCAACCAGCTAACACAACATCTAACTATTGCATGTTTACCTTTGTTGAAGTGAAGTGCATGCAAAGCCAAAACAACCTTATAAGAATAAGTTATAATATTTGTACTTAAAGGCAAAGTCACCACCTGGACAAAACAATTGAAATAAACAAGCTTTGTGGACGAAGCAGAATATATAATGAGGAGTAATTTTACGCTTTTAACTGTTGGGAATTCTGCCGCCACAAATGTTGAAGGCTGGTGACACGAACTACAACCTGGGAAAGCACACAAACATACACACTACTAGAATGTATTTCCGAAGGTGGATGCACTGGAATACACGTATGTCAACATTGTTTGGGAAATAGCTTTTAACTATTGTATTTTCTGGGAACAACGTCGACAAGGATATGAAGACAAGGAGAGGAAGATAGCGAACTGAACTGTGTCATGTTCGTAAGAACACTCCCTTAAAAGCTATTTTTGGCGACTCTCTGGTATCTCCCGACCAGTAACATAGCGTAAATATATATATGCTCAGACAATAGAGGTTGAAGATTTAGGAATGCAGTGTTTAGGGGTGTCTTTTCACTGTGTAGTGCTACTACTTTTATACAGAAGGAACCACACTAATGACGCAGAGGTAGGATCATAGGAGGCATAAAAATAAGATCAAGTTGAATTTCTCCATGATGAACCCACGATCACTCCTAGGACAAGAAGAAGTCTGTGCCCATGAAATTAGGCAAAGTGAAATAAATCACTTTTCTAATAAATGTCTACCAACAAGATAATGTATTTATGAGTTAGAATAATGTACACTACTGCATAACATAGCTACTATGACGTTTTTTTTTACACATACACGACAATTTTTGAAGTGTCGCGTAAGTGATTGACATTGTAAAGAAATACTTTCTACGACAGTTTTTCGGAACCGCTGTGTATGTTACATATATACGGCGGTTAAATAACCACCGTATAATCATAAACATATACGCCGTACTAATGAATTTTTTTAAAAAAATAAAAAATAAAACCGCCGTATAAAGTATTTACGATATATATATATATATATATATATATATATATATATATATATATATATATATATATATATATATATATATATATATATATATACTTAGGATCAGGTGAGACGATCACCTTATCCATATGAGATCGTGAGATCGAATCCAGAACATCCATTCTTAAAAAATTAATAGTTACGATTTAAGTTTTTTCTCTCATTTTAATTAATATAGAATTAATTGAGAGGGGTGATATAGTAATTGGGCTAGAATTTTAATTTGTTTTAGAATCAATGTGTAATCTTTATCATATTTGTAGGAATTGTAATCATGATAGGTAAGCATCCAAGAATCCGGTACTGGAAAATCCAAAATCGACGACTTTGAATGTAGGCGCACAAAAATGTAGATGGCGAATCAAGGTTAGTGTTTTTTTTAAGAAGATAATTGTTACGGTGTGTTTGTGGCCGAGTCCGTGTACAAAGCGATGGTGTAGTGTGTGCAGGCTGGGAACGTACTGCATTTTTTCAAATCGTCTGGTGGTGCACTGCTAGACCATGGCAGCTGTAGTTCGTGCTTCATCGACTGGGTAAATAGATGATGACACAGAACCACTGAAGGTGTGTGCATGGTTGCGCACATACGGTAGCACACGTTGACTATTGCGTTACTTTGTAACCACGTGTGCACCACTAAAAATTACTCAATGCACCTGGGATATGTAGTTAGTGCAACGGGTGTCGAGACTATTACGTATGTGCGTGTCGTTGATGTTCGCATTAGTGGAATGGGGGTGTGGGGGTCCAGGAGGTGACAGTCACAAGTGTCAGCTCACATGGTGCGTTGACACATGGTGTGAGTGGTGTCGTCATACTATTGTGCAATTGCTGTGGCATAAACTATGGTATGTGGTAGTAGAGTAACACAACTTAGTCCTAACAACAAGACTTTACAGCACGGGGTGGGTGGGTGTTTGACTATTTGTGCAAAGACGAACCATGGCGTGTGCCGTTTACTATGTCGTGATGCTTAGTGTTAAACTTGAATTGATACTATTTTAGAAAAAATGCAAGTAGTAAGGCATATGGCAGCTAGACGAAAACTTGTTACAGAATTCTATGTTTCTTTTTAATTTCCCCAAACAATAAATTGTCAACGATGTAGCTGTATTTATAAAATCTACAAGTATAGTGGAATCAAAATATGTGTGCATACATGGTTTTTTGTGTGTGCACGATCAACTACAAGATGTGCACTTCAGCGCAAAAGTGTGTACATCTGTGCTTTTCTTGAATACCTACCTATTCCTAGGACTTTTGTAATGAACCTGGTCATAAAATTATTAGTGCTATAAGTGTAAAGATAAATTCTACGAGTAAAGTGATATGCATAATTGTATGCATTAGTGTGTGCATCGTAAGAGACAACATGTGAACATTAGATCAATAAACAATGCAGTGATACAAATGTGTTAATGAAACAAAGCGGTGAAAATGTATGCGCAAGCTGTGAACGCACAAAAGGGTAAGCATTGTGTGCATGTGAAATATGAAGCATTATAAATGTATTAGGAAAATGTACGAGTGTATTGTAGAGGGAACCATAACAATTTGCAGGCGTGAGGTTTAGTATGTGCAACTTAGTTAAGAAATATATGTTTTCTTATGAAAATTTTATCAACATATGTTTTGCCATGTGCATTATGACACAGTAATCTGCAAACACCCTGATACGTATATACACACAAACCACCATCGTTCGTGTTTGCTATTCAAATCAAGACTTTTGTTTTTTGGAAACCTACCATTGATATAAAAATACTACCATCATATGTTTTTATGAAAATTCTATCAACATATGTTCTCCTGTGTGCATTACGACACAGTAATCTGCACACACCCTAATACGTATATGCACAAACTACCACCGTTCATGTTTGCGATTCATATCAGGACTTTTGGTTTTTGGAGACCTACCATTGATATAAATCCTATAATTATGGAAAATATTGTCTGACAATTATAATCCAATTAAAAGAAGAAACCAAAATTACTACGTCACGCCTATTCCACTACTGGAAAAATGCATTTTTTCGACCACCAAAAAGTGGTCGGAAAAGGGTGATTTCCGGTTGGAAATACAGTTTCTGACCAACTTACCGACCACTTTATGGATTCGGTAAAAAGGCCCACGGTATTAACGACAACTAGTCAAGGTGGTCGGAAATACTGACTTTCTTTTTTAGGACATCAGAACTAATGGTTGTCGAATAAGAAGAGCATATTTCCTACCACCGATGGTCGGTAAGATTTACAAAGAAAAAATTAAAATTTGTGTTACCGACCACTACGGTGGTCGATATGGTTTACTAACAAAAAAAAAATAAAATTTAAAATTCTACAAATATCAAATGAATTTGACCTGTTACAATTAAAATTCAAATTTCAGCACTATAATATTAAATTCTACAATACAATTAACAATTTAGGGAAATCAAACAATAATCAATCATTTAAATCAAGGTGTAGCAATTGTTTCACCATCAAAAACACATTTGTCAAAATATTAGCTAAACATGCCAATAAGGTTGTAGCAATTGTTTCACCATCCAAAATACATGTTAAAAACATTCAAATATTGCACTATCTAATCTTTATCAGAGTGGGGGGATAGTGTATTATCATCGGACTAACCGGAGGGGGGTTGTGTATCATTATTACTGCGAATACCATCCAAGTTAGGACTACTAAGATGTGGACTAAAGTGGGCAAATGGTGATTCCATTTTCTGGACAGTCTCACATATACTACAGTATTGTTCTTCCATATCCTTTTGCTTTTGATGCATTACTTGATTCTGATCTTCTAATTGCTTAATTCGAGCCTCGCAAGATGCATGTGAAGTTGATGGCCCAATCTTTGATTTCCGGTGTATCGTAGCCTCTGGGAAGTAATGTTGGATATCCGACCCAAATCCTGAAACGAACCCCTCTTTTCCTCACGCCACCAGTAGCCTTCAACCACACTGCTATTTCTATCATTTCTGGTTGCTTTTGCTTCAAGTCAGTCACAATTTCTTGAAAAAAAAAAAAAAAAAAAACTAATGATTTGAAGCTAAATATTTATGCATACACTGTAGATGGTAAGCAGTTTCATCCTATGTTAAGCAAAACAGAAACTCACATTTATCATATATTTATGCATACAGTGTAGTGTAGATATTTAATTAGCATGTAAAACTCAATGGATCCTTGGGCAGTTTAGTGAAACTCAAACACGGATCTATAATTTCATAATATAAAATTATTTATAGTGCTAAAAAAGGTTGGAAAAGGAGTAGCAGTGGTTAAATTTACAGAATATGGTATTTCTCACATTTTGCTTAACATGGGTGCATTTAGGATATACTCACTGAGCTTCAAAAAGAAACATTGAATGTTACATATCCTGAGTTGCAACATTGAATATAATTAATAATTGTAAAAGAAACATTGAAAACTTTACTGCAATATTAAATTTGCAAAACAGAACCATTGAAAAGAAACATATAATTAATACAGAAATATTCAATTAAAGCAACATTGAATAGGGAATTTTACAATTACTTGTTGCGCTCTTCGGCATACATATCCTCTTCCTCGTTTAAGTGTGTGTGTAGCATTGAATAGTTCTGTATAAGTAGGTTCCTTTCCAAGCTTGTCTTTCTATTCAACAATAGTAGAAATAATACTTAATATAAATTTAATATAAATTTTCTTTCTATTCAAAAATAGGTATCAATTGATTGTATATAACTTACTAGTCTTCTTCTATGTTCGGTGATAGGGATAAAACCTGCAGTCTGTAATGATGGACCAATTCCTCCACAATCTGAATTCCTATTACGCTTATTCTTCTCAGTTGTCTTCTTGAATTCATTGTTGTTCCATATGACATGGTATTGGGCCAATACAGGATCATATATCCATCCTGGTATTCTATCTCCTGATGCCAATCTTGTGCGCACATCACTTAACGCGTCAGCAAACAATTTAGCAGGCCTTTTCTCAAATATCATTCGAACAATATCCTCGTCATTAGGATCTCATTCATGTCGTTTCTGAAACAAAAAAAAAAAAAAAAAATAGCCTTTCAGCAGCCTCTTTTTACAAATATTATGCCAAATGTATAATGCTTTACCTTGAATTCATTAAATCAAACATCCTTAAGATGTTGAGGAGCAGTTTTAAAAGTGTTAACTGCCTCGGGGAATATCCGCTTAATGCAAGGCTATTACTATTACTTGTGCCATATGACTATTACTTGTGCTTGGACCAGTTGATATTGTACGCTCTGAATCAGTATCATGTAACTCTCGTCGCACAATGTTCGGTGGCGTAGGAATCATTAGTATTTGCATATGATCTTCTTCTAAAATAGCCATTGATGGAGGTTGCAATATCAGATCTTCAGATTGTGGAAGAGCAATTCCTTTACCCTTGCGTTTATTGTTATGCTGAGACATCAGGGTGCTATCATGCTGCTATAAAAATTTAAAAGTTTCATCAATTAACTACAAAATTGTCATGATGCCACAAAAATGTCAAAACAAACTTACCTCAAAATCTTGATGTTCCAAATCTTGAGCTTCAGATTTTCTTCCCTGCATAGAAGACCTCTATTCATTATAAAAAGGGTACGGTTAATTAACTATCAACTCTATTCATTAGTAACAAGGTTAAATATGCACAATAACTTAAACAACAAATAACTAAGAGACAATAATACCTTAAATTTCTTCTTTCTTCTTCTCGTATGTTTTCTTTTAGTACGAGCCTTTGCAACAACTGGAATTTTTCCATGTTTTGCCATTGTACTAGATGCAACCTCAAGTCTTGAGGTCTAGATTCCAAACAATATGAACTCTTTACAACAAAGGAAAAATATTGTCAACTTCTCATATGTTTTGTTTTAATAATTGATTAGAGTAGTGGCCATGATAGATAACTAACAAAGAATCAACATAGCTTATAATTCTTTTCCCAAGAAAAAAATAGCCCAGGACACAGCATCAATTACTACAGTGCTGCCAACAACATGGAAGCTGCTAGAAGTCATTGTTTCCAAAGATGATGAAATGTTATTGCATTATGATCATAACATTAAGTCAAACTATTACTAGAAATCATTGTTTCCAAGTAGATGTTACTTATCATGTTCTAGCGTTATTGTACATGAGAATAATGCACCAAGATGATCAAATTGAAAAGTTACTCCAAGGTTGAGACAACTAAAACAGTTTGAGAGAAAGCTATGGAGAGAGATTATACCAGTGTCCTCCGGGAAGTCATAAACCTTGTCATTGGCCAATAGTGTAGAACCAAAAACCTCCTTTTTTCCAAGATAATCTCCTGTCTCAGCTTCCAATATAATCCCTTCTTCCTCCCCAATGTGTCTTGCAACAAATTCACTGAACTTTATCTGCAGCACAATGGGGAATCCTTGACCAAGACTATGTGGTCTAATGGTACCCGGGTTGGACTTCCATTTGGAAGGTTGTGAGTTCAAGCCTCAGTGAAGGCGTTATTGGCTCTTTGTGTTTCAGTAGGTTGAGAAAGTAACAGATACTACATTCTAATAGAGTGGCTCTTTGTGTTTCAGTAGGTTGAGAAAGTAACAGATACTACATTCTAATAGAGTAAGAATCCTTTACTGCCTTCAAATAGTTATTTTGTTAGTTTAAGCAAGCTATATGTACTATAGAGAACTTTGACCAGACAGCATAATTAATAAAGAAGATAATGACTCATCACTCGTCATTGGATTTCATTTAAATTTTATACAGAGTAGAAAAAAGCCATCACCTCAGAGGCACCGCCCGCTCCTGAGGTACTTGCTTCAGGACTACTTGATGTTTATACAGGTCCTGGACAAACTATTGTTACCTTAATCCCTTTCCTACAAAGCTGCAACAGAAACAGAACCAGGTAAATATAAAGAATACAAAATGGCAATAATAATGATGCTGAAATTGAACAACCATTTCATTTGAGTAGAACATCTATAGACACGTATCATATTGGTCTCGGACATGAAGACACAATTTCTAAAGTAAGAACATGACATCACTATCATATGTTTGTTATTTTTATTTTCTTAAGGTTAGAATTAGCAAGTGGTCATTTACCCACCCATTCATCATATGATTGTCATTTCAAATACTAGAATAGAAACGCAATTGTTGTGTCTTGCATGCATCCCCATTCCTTGAACATGTTTGATGCATTGGTCAAGTACTCAAGTCAGCATAATTCAACTAAATCCTACCAACATATAGTATTTAAAAGAAAGTTAATCAAAAGAAACATAGCTATCTTGCTAAACACCATGTGAACTTGAAGTAGGTACAATTAACAACAAAATGTATAGTTAGTGTCATCACCAAATAGTAGCGTTCATGATAAACAGGCATTATTAAGTCAACAGACATTCTTTCTTTTGGTTTACTCCAGTTTCATTGTTAAGATGGGTTGTGGTGGCTCTAGGTAACATTTGAGTGCAGGTTATTAACTCTGTCAGTTCACCAATAGAGGAATTTGAACTCAGATTTGCAGAACTTGATTTAAAAGCAGCAATTAAATAACTAAAACTAAATAAACCTGCTTACAAAGGTAAAAGGAGGAGTGTAGGACTGAAATTATAGCAGCAGTAACTGTGAAAAAGCTTAAAGTATATGAAATTTAGATTTCTCTTCTTCCTTAGGGTATGAAAATTATGAATCTAGACTTTGTATCAAAAAAAAATATAGAAAAATAACAATGTATATTTCTTAATATCTACTCAGAAACCCTAAACAGAGACTAAATTTAGTAGACTTAATATATAGCATTGAAAATTTGAAATGCAATTACCTTCTGGTTGAGATGCGGATGAAGATGTGGGACTCCGCAGCTTTAGCTTGAAATGACTCCGTTGATGACTTAGTTGAGGTGCGACTCAGTTGAGGATGGCGACTTCATAGCTTTAGCTTGAGGTACGACTCAGTTGAGGATGGCGATGACTCTGATCCGTAGCTTTGGCTTGAGGATAGCGATTCCGTAACTTTAGATGCGAAGAGGATTTAGCGACAACTCCGCCAAGGGAATTTAGGGATGATTCATTTCTCAAAATTTCAAAATTAATTACACCTTCAATATCTTCCCGTATATAGCCAAGTAGCCAACATGCCTTTTATTTATATTAAATAATAATAATTATTATAATTATTTTATTTATTTACACACTTACACATTAGTTATTATTATTCACTACTTTTTCATCATCAGAATATCCACCTTCTTCTCCTCAAATTGCTCATTCTCTTCTTCACTATATTCTTCTTCAAACCCTTCACTATCTTCTTCCAACCGTTCTTGTCTAACCGGGGGTAATTGCACTTCATCTATTTGTAATGGTTCGTGTACTAAGTTTGTGACTTCTTCTTGAGTTAAAACTTCACCATATCTCTTCAAAGGCATGCCATCTTGCTGATAAGTTTCACTATTACTATAAGCTTTGTCGATAGTTCCTCTAGGACGCACATTCAATACCACCAACTAATTTACTTTCTCCT